>NC_058134.1:123244712-123289459 GCF_016433145.1 Gracilinanus agilis
ACGCTGCCCACATTCAGAGGAAGGACTGCAGGAGAGGAAACATATAAGAAAAACAACTGCTTGAACGCACGGGTCGGGGTGGACATGATTGAGGGTGTGGACTCGAAACTACCACACCAATGCAACCACCAACAATTTGGAAATGGTCTTGATCAAGGACACATGACAAAACTAGTGGAAATGTGCATTGGCCATGGGTGAGGGGAGTGCGGGGGGCGAAGGGGAAAGTAGGAGCATGAATCATGTAACCATGTTAAAAATGAATATTAATAAATGTTTGAAAAAAAATTAAAAAAAAAACATAAGGCATGTACCTCCTTGTCAGACAAAGTCATGTCTGCTCAGCTTTTCATTCATTTTTAATGCAGAAAAGAAAGAAACACAGTCAAAAGAACCTTCATCGGGACCAAGTTCATTTTATACTGATAAATTTTTTACTGTTGAACCAAAAATAAAAGTTTTAATGTTAAACCAAAAATGGTTCAACATCAGGAAAATAACGAAGATAATTAGACAAATTTTTAAATCATAAATAAATCAGCAGATAAAGATAAAGCCTTTGACAAATTACAGTCTATGTTAAACTATTCAAAATATAGGACTGAAAGAACTCTTGCTAAAAATGATCAAAAAGATTTCTCTAAACTCATATACATTATTTCTAGTGAAGAAATAATATACATTTTGCTAATAGGCTTAAGGGTGAAGCAAGGGCATCCCCCATTTCTTCAATATTACTTGACATGATAATAGAAATTCTACTTAAATAAATAAAACAAAAAAGCCAGAAAAGATCAGCAAAGAAGGTAAATTATCTCTTTTTGAACACAATATAATAATTTATTATAAAAACTCTTTGGAACTAATAAACAAATCAATATGGATGATTAATATCTCTAGAAAAATAAGATATAAAATAAATCTGTAAAAAAGTTTCATTTTTGTATGTTATTAACAATATCAAGGAGAAGAATAAATAAATTATCCTTGAAATGTCTACAAAATGCATAAAATACCTGTATTAATCTACTGAGACACACATAAAATATAAAAATAGCAGTACAAGCAATGTTTTCAGAAATGAAGTAAGAGATAAATATATAATGTTTGTGGCTGGATTGGGTTAATATAATAAAAATTATAGCAAAACAAAAATTAGTCTTTGGATATAGGTATAGACCAGATGAACTACCTACATAAACTCCACTAAATAATGAGAAAATTTATATGGAGAGACAAAAGGATTTACCAAGAATTTCAAGGGGAAAATGTTTTGAAGAAGGATTCCTTTGAACATTTGAAATTTATATTTAATTCAATTATATAATACATATAATTTGAAATTATTTCTTTGAAGAAGGAATGGCTAGGGCCTAGCATTTTGATTCCAGATTTTGTGACAAAATAATAATTATTAAAACAATTTGTTACTAACTGAAAAATTTTTAAGCAATATAGTGAAATAGATCCAAAATGTTAAATATATAAGTAAATATAAAGCCATAGTGATTGGTATATTCTAAAACACAAATTACTGGGAAAGCAATTCTTTATTCATCAAAAACTCCTAGGAAAACTATAAAGTTATTTGTAAAGAAAACTGGTTTAGACCAACCTCATTCTCAAGGTACCATAATAAATACCTAAAATAAACAATGAAAATATGAAAGATCACAATTTTAAAAATTAGAATAGAATGAAAATTCATCTTTGACAGGTATAGCTATAGAAAGAATTCATATTCCTAAGATTATTGATTATATTGCAAGAGAAAAAATGTATAATTTTGATTATTTAAATTTTAAAAGTTCACTTATAAACTAAATTAATGTAAGTAAAGTAAAGAAAAAGTTGAGCATAGAACAAAAATATTTCTACCAGGTACTTTGATAAAAATCAGATCTACATACTACAGGAGATTTTATACAAATCTATAAATTTTTAAAATATCCCTAAGATGAAATTTTTAAAGATTTAAAAGAAAAACAAATTATCTAAAGTTACAGAAAGTTCCCTAATGTGATAATAAGAAAAGAAACATAAATTACAACTTTCAGCTATTACCTCAGACTCCCAAATTAGCAAATGAGAATAAAAACTAGAAATAATTGATATTGAAGGAGATATGAAGACAGGTATATTAAGATATTGTTCCTGGAGTTATAACATAATTAGTTAAATGATTCTGAAAAACAGTCTGGAATTATGCAATGCAAATTACTATAACTTGATCCAAAGAACTCACTACCAAGCTTATATACTAAGGAAGTCAATGAGAGGGAAAAAAAGTCTCATTTGCACCATAATATTCATAAAAACCCTGTTGGTAGTATCAAAAAGCTGTATGATGTCTTCCCCAATTAGAATTTGAGGTCAGGGGCTGGGTTTTTTTGTATGTTTGCATTATTTTGGACTGGGGGGGATTATTTATGTAACTAGAATTAGCATAATATTTGGTTCATATTCAGTTCTTTTAAAAGGTTTTTTTCTCTTTTATCTGTTGTTGGGACTTTGGGATATTTCCTTTTGTTGTTTTTTTTTTCAATTATATGTGCTTTGAAATCATTTGAACCAAATGGACTTTTTTATGTTTGTTTTAAATAACAGTTTCAGAGTATATTCCAAATAATAGAATTCTAGAGTTTCACAGTTAAAATTATTTTTGTTGTTTTTACTGCATATGGCCAGGTTGCACTCCAAAATACTTGAGCAATGACTTGGTGTATTCATTTCTTCATAACCCAAATCACTGAATTCCATTTTTGATGAGTGTGAGATGGTAGCTCAAAGATATTTAAATTCACAGCTCTTTAATTTTTAATACAATTGAATATTTGTTTCTTCTGGTTTCCAAATCTGGCCTNAATGAAAGAAGGAAGGAAGGAAGGAATGAAAGAAGGGAGGGAGGAAGGAATGAAAGAAGGGAGGAAGGGAGGAATGAAAGAAGGAAGGAAGGAAGGAAAGAAGGAAGGAAGGAAGGAAGGGAGGGAGGGAGGGAGGAAGGGAGGAAGGAATGAAAGAAGGAAGGAAGGAAGGAATGAAAGAAGGGAGGGAGGAAGGAATGAAAGAAGGGAGGGAGGAAGGAATGAAAGAAGGGAGGAAGGGAGGAAGGGAGGGAAGGAAGGAAGGGAGGGAGGGAAGGAACTTCTGTTAAGATAAGAAAGAACTATCCTCCTGAACTTCCCCTTTTCTCTTATGCCCATTTTGCCCCAAACACATCCATATTTCTTATATTTCCTACTAGACAGAATAAGAAAGTTAATCTATTTTATGTGAAAAGTCTAGGAAGGATAAAGATCCATTTCAAGGCCCCAGGAAGGAAAAGAGGAGTCTGGGATTGCCTTATCCCCACAAACAGAAGGAATTCCAGGGTCAAAGGGTAAGCCTATCCCCTTCTCTTCCTTTGTACAGAACAGGCCAAGTTTGGAAAATGTCTAACAAGCCAACCCTAGTTTTAGGACCTAGTAGTCTCAGCTTCTAGCCCTGGAGCTTAATTCTAGAATTTCATGAGCCTAAATACCGCACAGCAAAGTGAAAAAAAAAATCCTAACATGATTCGGTGTTACTGCAGATTGTCTTTGGGACACAGAAGGACATGGGCACTTCTTACCTGCGTGGGATGGCATAGCCACCCCAGGTGATGGTGACTACATATTTTCCAGGTACCACAGGATAGTATTCACATTCATACACACCATCACCTGCTTCTCGAACCTTCACTGGCTCCTCCGTGCCTTCTGTGGAGAGGCAGACAGCTCTGTAAGGTTCTATGTGCTCCCCACAAATTAGAGGAGAAGAATTCTAGGGACTAGCCATAGAAAGAGAAAATCCTGGGTCTCACCAGGACATAGAAGAAGAAGAAGATATTGTTCTTTTCTAGAGAGATTATAAATGATAATAATGCTGAATTTTTTTTCTTTAGCATCATTATGACTTTTCAAAGTTATTTCCCACATTTTCTCATTTGAACCCTGTGAATTGGTAGAACTGGTTGAGTGTTACTTAATAGGTTGGCATATCCTAGAAGAAGGGGTGGCATCGCCCATATTTCCCCCCCCCCCCCCCGCAGAAGGGCTCAGGGCTGCTGGCCATCTCTATTTCCTTGTCCCCAAAATGCATGTACTTACTTGGCCCTTTCACGGTGACTTTGAGCTCTCCACTGCCTGCACCCTTGGTGAACACCTTGAAATCAGCGACCTCCTTGACTCGGACACCCTTGGGCTGGAGGCCCCGGCCCGCTGCCCGGCAGGCGTTGGGATTACAAGCTGTGGAGGGATGGGGCAGGATGGTAACTGAGGAAGGGCCAAGCAGAAGGCTTCTTCACTTAGGCAACACAATCCCTGTCCCAGCCCTCAGTGGCATGCAATCTGATCACGCTTTCCTTTGTAGGGGCGCCTGGACCTTGGATCCACATGCAGACCTTTGAGATCCTCACTGGCCATTTGTGCATCTTCTGTCCTGATAGGCGGCCCCATACATCTCCCTCAGGACCCACCCCCTCACCCTGGGGCAGCATGTTTGCTCACACAGTGGCTAAAGCACGAAGCAGGACATGGTGTGTCCCTGTAATGGACCAGAGGTGCCATTGAACCCTGAGCAACATTCTTCAGTGACACCGATACTTAGAACTAGTGGGATCAGCAGTGAGACAAAGAAAACCTTTGGGCAGAGCACTTTGCCTATCCAGAGAGTCCCTCCCCAAAGACTCTTTACATATCTCAGGGTCCCTTTTAGTTCCCAAAGAGCAAAGTATGCCACAAAACATAGGCAATACCACAGAATACAGGCATTCATGAGGAACTCTGGTCCTGCCATGGCGCACTGGCACTGGCAAGGAACACTGGTCTTGTTACAGATCACAGACACTTTCAAGGAACCCTGGTCTTGCCACAGAACACAGACACTAGTGAGGAACCCTGGTCTTGCCACAGAACACAGGCATTGGCAAGGAACCCTGGTCTTGCCACAGAACACAGGCGCTGGCAAGGTACCTGGCAGAGCATAGGCACTGGTGAGGGACCCTGGTCTTGCCCCAGAGCACAGGTACTGACAAAGAATCCTGATTCTGTCATAGAATATACAGTATAACATAGAATCCAGACAATGACACAGAATTCAGGTCTTGTCATGGAATACCAGGGTAAGAATAGAATCCCATTAGGCTCGGGCCGTGCCAAGGAACATAGGTAGTACCAGGCAGTTGTGGCCATGCCATGGGATGACCAGCTAAGTCATCTCTGAACTAGCTGGATAATACTAACGTGGTGGTACTTTCTTGGCCTGGTGGATGATGGGGATGGAGGGGGTAACTGGCATCAGGAGGTCTGAGGGCAGGGGAAAGAAGGAGGTACAGAGTGTTATCAGTCTTGGGGTGCAGGAGTCCTAGAATGTTAAGTGACCCTTGTGAGTCTCCCCAATCCCTGTATACAGCTTTCCTCCTTAATCCCTCTCAGGAAGGGTTCACCTAACAGTCTTTCATGGCTGCCCCTCGTTTCTTCTCACATCTCAACTGCTCTTAAACATTGGTCTCCATAGACCCGCAGTCTTTTGGGCCTCGGCAGGACAGGGTCCCCCTCCCTGGGACTTTTACCTTCACCAAGCACCGTTAGGCTCAAAAACTCTCTGTGTACAATATCTATCTATCTTTGTTGCTCAAGAGCAACTACAGGCTGTGCCCGGGGCCTGGCAGGGATGGCCAGGAGAAGAGGGAGCGACGGGTCTCACCTTCAGCCACATGAACAGGGAAAGGGCTTCGACTGATGGGGGACCCAGCGAAGGCCACGTGGACCGTGTGGGGCCCCTCGAGCACAGGCCTGTAGGTACAGCGGAAGGTGCTGTCACCCTTGTCCTCCAAAGCCACCTCCACGGTGTCTCGCCGACCCTGAGGGTCAACAATCACCACAGAAACGTCGCCATTTCCTGCCCCTGTTGTTGAAAGTGTGATATCAGTTTCTGATTTTAAATAGTCTACTCTGCCCCCTTACACACACACACACACACACACACACACACACACACACACACACACACGCTTGTTTCTGGTACAAGTGTGACAGGACATGTGGCTGGGCCCCCTCATGCTCCCCGTTATTCCTCTTTTCCATCCCCTCTTTCTCCACTCTCCTGCCAGGGTTCCCTCAGGGACCTTTGTCCCTCCCCTGCCCACCTCCCTCCTCCTCTTCTTCCTCACAGCATTGGAGAATCCCTGCCAAACAATGGCATTCCCACCCTGCTCCCCAGGGTCTCCCACCTGCAGTATAGATGTCAAAGTAGGTGGGTTTGTTGGCCACATTGCCCACGGGCTCCAGGCCAGGTCCTCGAGCTGACACCTTGTTCGCATCACCCAGGGCCATGCCCACGTTCACCTCAAAGGGGCTGCGCTCGATGTTTTGGCCGGCAAAGAGCACCGTCACCTGGAAGTCAGAGGGCAGAAGCTCCAGGTGGGGTAGTAAGGAGTTGGGGGCAGCAGGATGGCACTAAGTACCAAAGGGATCCAGGGGGCTCTTCTCAAGTTGTGAGGGGAGGACAAAACAAGCACACAGATTCACAGATCGAAAAGGACTGCGGGGGGGACAGCCGGATGGCTCCGTGGATAGAGAGCCAGACCTAGGGATGGGAGGCCCTGGGTTTAAATCTAGCCTCAGACATTTCTTAGTTATGTGACCCTGGGAAAGTCACTGAACCCCTATTGCCTTGCCTGTGCTGCTCTTCTGTCTTAGAACCAATGCACAGTATTGATTCTAAGGCAGAAGTAAGAGTTTGTTTGTTTGTTTTTTAAAGGAAAAAAAAAATAAAGAAAAGGATGTCTGGAAGCATCCAACCTGACCCTGAACCTGATGAAGACAATATGCCCAACCGTTAGGGATTAATCATCCTCTGTGCGAAAACCCCCAGGAAGGGGAGCTCCACTCGTCTTCTGAAGGCAAACCCTTCCAGGGGCAGCTAGATGGCACAGAGGACAGAGTACCCAGCCGGGAGCCAGGCAGACTTCTCCTCCTGGGTTCAAATCTGGCCTCAGACGCTTCCTAGCTGAGTACCCTGGAAGGGCAGGTGGGGCAGGTGGGAAGAGCAGGAGATGGGGCAGATACCTTGTGGAGCCCTGCCACCTTGGGTACGTAGGAAACAGCATAGGTCCTGTCCTTGTCATTGTTGGGAACCACTTTGGCCTGTTGAGAGGACAGGAATTCTTGATCACACAGGGGCTCACCTCTAACCTGCCCTCACTCTCCTAGAGGGCACGTGGGATTACACAGAAACAATCTCCTCCAGCCGGCCGAAACGGTGGTGCCGGCCAGCAACCACATAGATGCTATCCAGGTCCCCCTGCTCCACCCGACCACCTTTTTCCTCCGTACCTCTTCAGTGTGGCCCTCGGGGTCCTCGATATACACCAGGACCTCCCCTAGCCCTGCATCCACCGTCTGGACGGTAAAGTGGGCCGGCTGAAGCACGGTGTTCCCGTGAGGCTCGATGCCTGTGGAAAACGGGATTGGAAGGGACGGATGAGCGGTCTCTCAGCATCGGAGGAGTGCCGCCTCCGTTCAGGCCTGTGGTAGGGCCAGGCAGGGTGTCCTCGGGGACTAGAACTACGTACCAGGCCCGTAGGCGGTGGCCTTCTTGGGGTTCAGCTGCTTGGATCGAACGGGGGCTCCAGGCTTGAGCTTGGCTTTCGGGAATTGGGACAGGTACGTCATGACGGAGTGCTCATCCACATTGGGGTCCACAATCTCCTCAGGGGCAATCACCTGCCATGGAGAAGGTCAGAGGTTACCATCAGGATAGCTCCCTTCCCCAACTGACCCTGGCCCTCTGCTCCTGGGGACTTAGAGTCTTAGAGCTCTTTCCTTAGGGCTTCTCCTACCCACCAATCTCCCGGTGCTTTCATCCTGACCTTGATGCCAGCCTCTCCCCCAGTGCCCTCTTTTTGCTCCCCATACTCATACCTGTGGCACCCCGAGCCAGTCATCGGCCTGTTGCATTGCCTCTCGGGCATTCTCCACTGGTTGGTTGGGATCCCATGCCTCCCAATTGGGACACAGGCCTGGAGGGGTTGGAAGGGGAAGGAATGGTGAATTAGAGTCGGCAGGGACTTTAGAGGGCATTTCGTCCAGCTCTCTCATTTTTTAGATGAAGTCGAGATGAGCTGCGCTATAGCCAATGACACAGAATCCAGGACAGTCGCTGACCCAGACAAGCCGGGCAGGTCTCCTTTCCCCTTTCCCCAAGACCCTTCCACTTAAACAGACTCCTGCAGAGACCTCGAGAATGCAGAGACTTCCCACCAAAGATGCACAGTCAAGGTCGGGGCCCACATAGGCAGCTCCGCCTCGAGCAACAATGAGTTCTTTCTGCCTCCAGGCTGACTCTGCCTGGCACCAAGGCTACTCCAGGGCCAGCCTCCTGCCCATTCGGGCCCCATAACAGACTCTGGGAAGGGAAACCCCAGAATGGTACCCATCATCCTTAGGAACACCCCCTCCACACACACATACACTCAAGTGGACTCTGGGGACTCAGGATGCACGAGGCAGCTGCATTTCAGTCTGATTCTGAAAATGTACCTCCCCCCCCACCTCAGCTTGTTACCTGGGCTCTCTTAGCACTTAACAAACGAGCCCTGGAGGGGTGGGCAAGACCATCTCCCCATTCCTTCCCCTACTTTCCAGGGAAACTAAGGGCTCAGGGACCTCCACAGAAGACACCAAGGACTCTTAATGGCTGGCTTGGTGGGTCTCTGAGGCATTCCTCCAGGTCTGCCCTAAGAGACGGAGCAGTACCGAGGGCGGGAGGGAGGGCTTTAGTCCTGAGCTGGCTGGGAAGGAAAGGAGGAAAAGAATAGTTGATTGAGAGTGGGCAGGGGAAAGGGCTGGCCCCAAACAGAGAATCCATGACAAGCCCCAGCCGCTGAGCTCACTGTTGGCAGTGGTCAGCTCAGGCACTGGATCAACAGCTGGGAATGCTTCCTGAGGCTGCAGGATGGCCGTCCACTCAGTCTCCTGCCCACCACACACACACACACACACACACACACACACACACACACACACACTGGCCCCAGATCCTGGGGAATAGAAACTGATGAAGGATTCTACAGGAGGTCACAGGAGCCCCTTGGGGACTGCAGCACCAAGACTGACCACTAGGGGAGAGCAGAGGTACCATCCACCCCCCAGAAGCTTGGGTTGATGGGAGAGCAAATCAACCCTGTGGACTGGAAATGGGGGGAAAGGCGGAACAGGAGTCCTTAACTTGCCAGCGCCATCGGGTATTTTCCTGGCTCCTTGCTGGGCTGATTTTCCCTGTCTCTAGCGCTCTGCTTGACAGCCTATGATGGGATGGAAGGAGGGCAGTGGTGGGGAGGGACACGGGGCTTGGGGTAAAGGGCTTCCAGACCTAGCTCTGCCTTTACTGTAATGGCAGATTCCGTTCCCATCTAGAGGGATTCCTGGAGAGTCCTGTGCCCTGGATAAGCTTATACCTCAACCTGCTACTTGGGTCTCAGGCTTGGCTCTGATATTTACTATTTGTATATCTTCTTAGCAAGAGGCAACATGGTAGAGCGGATAGAAGTCCAGTGTTGGAGTCAGGGAATCCTGGGTTCAAGTTTTGCCTCTAACATACACTAGCTGCGTGGCCAGGGTCAAGCCACCTAACCTTCCAAGCCCTGCCTGCCCGACCCACCACCGGTCAACTCCCTAAGACTCTTGACAAGCTGAAAATCTGCCTTCGTGAAGGGAGATTCTACCTTGAAAAGTCCCTGCATTAACGAAAATACAGGTCTAGGTTTTTTACAAGTGACTTGGGCAAGTTGTTTAAGTTAGTTCCTTTGCCTTCAATTTCCTCATTTGTACAATGAAAGAATTGGACTGGATGGCCTCTAAAGTCCCTTCCAGGACTACATCAATGACCCGAGGCTAGTCATCCCTCTGTCAAAGGTATTCTGGGATAGAGATCCCCCAACCTCCCTCCCTTCAATGTTTCATCACCCTGGCTGTTTGAGAGAAAATGCTTCCCTGGATCTAACTTGCAGCCTTCCTGTTTCCTCTCATCTTCTGCCTAATATAAATGAGGTTTAACTGAGTCCCAACTCTGCCATTTGTGAGTCATGAGACCTGTGTGAAAATGACAACTTCTCTAAGCTCAGTTTGTCTTCTGTAAAGTGGGGATAATCATACCTACCCCAAAGAGTTGTAAGGAAAGTAAAATGCTATAGAGTTACATGAGCTCTCGTTATGGAGATCAGTTGATCTGATTCCATAAGGTTAGAGTTTCATGACAAAAGATTCTTATACTTCCCAACCTTTCCACCGGACATCTAGATTCTGTTATCCTAGAACAATGGCTTCCTCCAAACCTTCCCTTACCAGGGGCACAGTTGTCCACCAGAGCCCCGAGGGCCTTGCCATCCTGCCAGTCTCTGTTGAAGTTGGTGATGGGCAGCTGAGGCACCTTATTCTGAATCCAGCCAAGTAACCGCTGCTTGGGGGTCTGTTTTCGAGCATCTTCATCATCTTCATCCTCCCACATGGGCATGGAGATGGAGTAGTGCAGGATCAGGGTCCAGATAAGACCCAGGATCAGCTTCAAGTTCCCATCCACAATGGCCTTACTATCTGTGGGGAGAAGCGTCACAAAAAGAAGTCATCTTCCCAGAAAGCCTGCCTTCTCTCATAGTGCCCATTTCATCAATAAATTCACAAGTATGTATTAAATACCTACTATGTGCCAGGCACTAGGCTGGGTGCCAGATGTTCTAAGGTAAAGTATGGAATGGACCCTGTTCTCCAAGAGCATACATTCCATCAGAGGAGATAACATATGTGTGTGTGTACAACTGGGAGGCCCAGTGGATAGACTGCCAGGGACTTGGAGTTAAGAAGACTCATTTTTTTTTTAAATTCAAATCCAGTCTCCTGACATTTACTAGCTGTATGATCCTGGGCAAGTCACTTAACCCTGTTGGTTTCAGTTTTCTCATCTATAAAATGAGCTGGAGAAGGAAATGGAAAACCACTCCAGTGTCTTTGCCAAGAAAACCTCAAATTGAGTCATAAAGAGTCAAACATAACTGGAAAAACAATTGAACAAATCTAACAATAGAATGAAGTCATTTGACCCTGTTGGCCTCAGTTTCCTCATCTGTAAAATAATTTGGAGAAGGAAATGGCAAACCATTCCTGTATCTTTACCAAGAAAACCCCAAATGGGGTCACAAAGAGTCAGATACAACTGAACAACAATAAATAAACAAATATATATATATATGTATGTATGTATGTGTGCATCTATATACGTCGGTCTAGTCCATACATATATCACCTGTGTGTATATATGCATATATTATTAATGTAGATTAAGGCCTTCTCTCACACTCATCATCTTAGAGAATTGCCCTAATTGGGACGTTAAGTGATTTGCCACTAGGCGGGCCCAAGTCTTTCTGGCTTCCAGTCTGGCTCTCTTGCCACATGCCACAAGACCTACATTTGTATGTTTGTAGACACACACAAATGACACAAGGCCGTTGGATAGGGAAAGCACTGGCAGTTGGCGACATTATGAAAATTAAGTAAGCTTTGTGTAGACGGTGAAGCTCGAGCTGCCTGAGAGCTGGTGGAAGGGAAGAGAAAGGGGCATTTCAGATGCTGGAGGTAGTCCATGCAAAAGGCACAGAGATGGGGAATGGCATGTAGGAGGACCAGCGAATATCAGTTTGGTTGGGCCCTTGTGGCTCTGCCCTTGTCTTTAAATGGCCTTGTTCCCCCAGCCTCTAAAGTGGGGCCCAGGGACGGTCCCAGCTGTTCCTAGACATGCTTCGAGAATGGGGACAAATACTTGAGCCAGAGCCCAAATCTGTAGGCAGCAGAGTCTTTGAGGCAGAGGGTCTGCAACAGCTAGCTGGACTGGCCTGGTCCCTGCCTTATTCATCAAAATATGGGAGAAGACAAGGGTTGAAATCGATTCTGGCTGTGACCAAAATATATCCTGAAGGAGTACGAGAAGGGGAGAGTGATAGCTAAGAAAGAACTGAAATCTGGAGTGAGAGTCAGGCCTAGAGACAGGAGGTCCTAGGTTCAAACCTGGCCTCAGCCACTTCCCAGCTGTGTGACCCTGGGCAAGTCACTAGACCCCCATTGCCCACCCTTACCACTCTTCCACCTATGAGACAATACACCGAAGTACAAGGGTTTAAAAAAAAGAAAAAGAAAAAAAAAAGAAAAAAGAAAGAACTGAAATCTCTTGTGTCCGAGGCTTGGGGTAGGGGCAAGTATTTAAGCTGGCTGAATTTCTTGGACACTGGCTAGAAGTATATCAACTTGAGATTTGGGGGCGTCTTGGCCTCAGAAAGTCCAATTCACCCAAAGGTCCTCCTTCCCTCCTTTTTCTGTACAACAGAAGCTCTAATTTCTTTTCCTGAACTGGAGAAGCCCAGGCTTGTTCTAATAACCAGATAATCCCCTTCCCCCAATTCTGATCTAAGGATATCCAAGCACCAGTAGCAGCCTTGAAACAGATTCCTTGAAGCCCTGCTTGTTCATGAAGGTAGACATAGGCCAGAAACCTGTCAGCTTCTTGAGGAATGGTTTCATTTGTTTTGTTGGTTTGGGTTTTTTTTGGGGGGGTGTTTGAGTGGGGAAGGGGCAGCCAAGACTTTCCCGTAATTACTGGGGCCAGAGGGGGCCATGGATAGGAAATAACACTGAGGTCTTCTTCTGATAACTCCCAACTTTCTACCTCTGAATAAAAAGGAAGACAGGGGTGTTAAAGAACTGGACAGACCCTCCCCTTCCTTCCCTGGCCTTGAACTAAAAAGCCATAGGGGGCCTGGGGACCCCTCCCCCAGAAAGCTCTCTGGCTCCTTGGCTGGGTCTCTCTGATCTCAGCTCCTCACCTTCCCCCACCCCTCCACACACTCCTTTCACTGATTCATCCTTCCTTCCCCATCAGTTAGTTCCCCTCCCCTCCCCCTTCCCCTGGCCCCTGGACTCTACAGCACAATAGTTTGGCAGCTCTTGTATTCCATGACACACTCACTCCCCCAGCCTGTTCTCACTCTCTCCTCTGTCTCACACAACAGAAACAAACACACGTACAAGCGTGGCAGAAACTCACACTTCTGACACCCTAATGGGGTGGGGGGGAGGCCCGGAGCCTCCTACAAGAAGCCCACGCTGCCCTTCCCATGCCACTTTTTGCATGCATAAAGACTTAATGAGAAGGGGGGAGACCCCAGGGGAAAGGAGGAGAAGGGATCGTTGGGGGTAGGGGCCAAGATGGGTCCTCGTTGTCGGGAAGGAAAGCTTGTCTCCCCCAGCAACCGGCACCAGTCCAGACACTGAAGTTAGCCATGGGCTAGGGAGAGGGCTGGGGGCAGGGAGGGAGTGGACCGTTAACTAGGAAGCAAGATTCTTCCAGATGGTTCCCAAACTCCTTTTCTACCTGGCTCCCTACCCTCAGACCTCTCCCAGATACAGCCGCTCCCCTGAAAGCTTCCCTCCACAAACCTCCAGCCCCCTTCCTGCCCTCTCTGGGCCTTTTTGGAGAACTCAGTCCCACCCACCCCCAACCCTCAGAGAGAGGGGGAAAGGATGAGCTGAGGGAGGTAGTGGGACAGCTGCCACTCCCTCATGTCCCCCCTCTGCTCCCCCTTCCCACCCCCACCCCCAGCTGTTGGCTCTGAGAAAAGGAATAGCAACTGGGGAACAGCTGAGAGACAAGGTTGGCTCACTGGACTCTTTGTTCACAGGTCCTGGGGGAGGGGGGAGGTAAAGGCAGGAAGGGGACAAATAGCACCTTTAGCCTAGCCTGGAATCCCCCTCTTCCCCTCCCCCTTCCTCTTTGCCCCTATCCTAGGCTTGATGCTCTGGCTCCTCATCCCCCTTCCCCAGAAAAGATAGGATCGATGCCTGGCCAGGAGTCCCCAGGGGGGAGAAAGAAGGCAATTTCTTGGTCCTCCACCTCCTCCTGGACATGGGCTAGGGGAGAAATGAGAGCATTCTAGTTCCAGCTACCCAGGCAGAGACCTCTTGGGGCAGCAGGCCCAACAGTAAAGAGCTGAGTCAGGCCCCTATCCTGGTGTTCAGGTCTCCTCCCCACCCTCAAATGGGCAGAAAAGAAGTTATAACAGTTGGCAGGATAGTGCCAGAGGGCAGAAAGTCAACTCTTCACATCTGTTCACAGCTGGGCAGCCCCCTTGATTGTTAATGGTTCTCTTTCGTCCCTCCCTCCCTCCTAACCCCTGGAGCTGCATTGCTGACAGCTTATCTCATAGATGTGTGAGAGCCACTTGGCCCAGACAGTGAACAGCTCTCCTTCTTCCCCACAGGAAGCAAGAGTTCTTCTCGATCCTTTTCTCCTCCCTGCTGCCCCAATCATCTCCTCCTTCCCCCCTCTAACACCAGCTCAGCCCCTTCCACCAGGGACAGGCTCGGGCTGGAAGGTCTGGGAGGGTGGACTTTGGGTGGACATGTTGAGGGAGATGAGGTCAGGGAGAGTGACACCCCCTGATGGGATGGGGGTGGCATATGAGCCCGAGTGTCCTGAATGACTTCGATGTCCCAACAGATCCAGTATGAGTCTGAGAAGAACAGGACCCTTCCCACTAATAAACTGCTCAGCCATCATATCGTACTTGCTCTCAGCCTACTCCCTGAGGCTTCATCCTGTTCTCTCTCCCATGAATCCCCCTCCTCAGATGAAAGCAGGTCAGGCATTTTTGAAGGGGTCTCTTTCATCCTCCAGAACCTCATTTCTGCATTCCCCAAGTACCCCTAAGCTTTCCACTCCTGGAATTCCCCTGCCTTAGTGGCATCCCCTCTTCCTCCTCCACCCCCACCCCCACCCCCACCCCTGCCCCAATCCAGCCTGTCCTTCTGGAAAGCTCAGAGACATCTGCTGTGTCACAACCAGGCCATGCTATTTCCAGTCTGGGGCAGGCGGCTGGGGGGGGGGGGTGCTGCCCGTCAGTCATTGGGGAAGGAGCTAGTCAAGTTGAGGGAGGGGACTGGACAGGGCAAGGGGCCCCATGCTGACCTCAGCTGCTAATTCAGGCAGGCCCAGTGTTAGTAGTGGCTCAAGAGGGAGGATATGGGGCCCAGTGGACAGCAGGCTTAACTGGGAATGTCTCTCTTTACCTCCCACTATGAAGGATTCACCCCCACCCCCACCTCCTGTGGGTGCAGCATGCTTACCATCCCTCTTCCTGGGGTGAGGACCCCACCCTCCATATACCTCCACCACTCTCTGGGCCTCCTAGAACTGGGGAGGACACCCCTAAGGGGGGGGGCTCCTTATTTTTAGCCACCGGAGCCATGTGTCCTTTTTAAATAGCTGGGCATAGGGTAGAAGAGCACTCCATAACTCTTCTCTTGCTCACATCACATCCACAGCTCCCTGGCTCTCTCCGCCTCTGCCCTTTCCTCCCTCCCTCTCCTTCCCCTTCCCCCACACAGCCTGTCCTGATAGAAACCAGGAGAAGGGAATTCTGCTTTCTCTGAGGTCCTCTAAGTTGCAGGCAGATGTTCCTGGCTCTCCCCAGCACCCCCACACTTCCAGCTGTGATTCTGTGGCCTAACCCTCCTCCCATACAGCTTCAGACTGGGTCCCACTCAAGAGTTATGCTCCCTCTTCTCTGAGTCCGAAGGGGCCTCCTCCCTAGTGCCCTGCCCTTCCTTTGAGGAGCAGAGAAGAGGAATGGCTGGATAGGAAGACCCTTCTGAGGGAGGTAGAGGTAGGGGAAGGACAGGCAGGGGTTAATGTTTCCTAGGCTCACTCAGTGCCTTTTTAGGTTTCAAAGGCTAAGCCCTACCCCCTTACCCCCCCCCCCACTGGAAAGGCCCCCAGGGGCTGGGCCCAGCTGCCAGGCACATGCCTAGAGTGGGGGACAAGAGGAGGGAGAAGATGTCATCGCTAACTTCAGTACCACACCGTTACCCCAGCCCCCAACACCTTCACCTCATTCTAAAGGCACTCACGGGAGGAATGTGGCCATCCCCTGGCAGATCTCACCATGGCAGGCTAATCTAGGGGGTGGCTCATGTCTTGCCCCCTGGTCTCCCCTAAACCCGCACTTAACGGAGCTATTCTAGTGACTACAAGAAACTGAAGAGTCAAGTGCCTCTGAGGTGTCAGTTTCCAGAAGGGGAAACTGAGGGGCAAGAGACCCCCAGAATTGTTGGACTTGTTGGCAAGGGGCTGCTCTGGCAGGCAGAGGGCTCTGAAGACAGGAGGTGATGCAGGTGCAGGTGCCAAGTTGGGGTGTGTCAGCAATGGGCGGGAGAGAGGGAGAGTAAGGGGTGAGGCCCTTGTCGCCTTAGTTTCCCTTCCCCGACTAAGAGGTGTGTGTCTGTGACTGAAGGGGAAGGTATTGTGCCTCTGGGCTGGGGGAGCGGGGGGGTCCGAGGGTGGCAGTGTGCTCGAGATGTCGGTGCCTCAGACTTTCCCCCTCCCTGCTCCTCCACCCCACCCTAGCTCCCCGACTATCCCGCCCTACCCCAAACCCTAGGAGGCTCCCCCAGCTCCTCCCCCAGTCTCTTTCCGCCGGCCAATGGAAAGCCCCTAGGTCTCCTTTCTGACTTTCCGCGCGTGGACACCAGCCCAGTATTACGACTTGGGGAAAGGGTCCCGCCCCGCACTCGCGTGGGCACGGGCTGCCCAGGTCCCCTCTCTGCCTGCCGCCCCCACCCCCACTCCTTGCCTCCCCAGGCACTGACCGATGGACACGAGCTTGATGTGTTCGCGCTCCAAGAACTCGAGCGCCACGGACACGTTTTCGAGCTTCATCTGGCGAAAGTTGGGCCGCGGGTGGAACTTGCGGTACATGCGCTTCTGGCTCAGCACCTCGAGCAGGGCTATGAGGCGCAGGCCATCACTCAGGTCCCTCTGGAGGTCCCCCAGGCGCTTGCCCACGCACTTGAGGTGCTCGTTGCACCAGCGAGTGAACGTGTTCTGCTGAATCTTCTTCCACGGCGCGTCCTCGGCCAGGTCCTTCTCCGTGGACGGCATCTCCTCCATCTCCTCGCCGAGGCCCTCGGGGTAGCTGCTGTTGTTCATCATGATTGCTTCAGGGGAAGGGGCTAAGAGCCTGGGAACACAGCTGAGCTGGGCTGGGGGCAGCGGCCGGGGCCGGAGCCGGCTCGGTGAGGCAGGGATGGCTGGAGCCCGGGGCTGGGCTAGGGGGCAGTGACCGCTCCTGGCTCTGGCTCACGGGGCTGGGAGCGCCTGACTCCTCTTCACTTCTCCAACTTCTATCGCTCTCTCGATGAAGTCCGGCCGGGTGGGCGGTGGGCCGGTCTCTGGTCCTCAGCCTCAAGCTCGGGCTCGCTTCTTCTCCTTCTCCTCCTCTTGCACGCCTGCCTGCCTGCCTCTCGCGGAGCCTAGCTAGGTCTCTCTTCCTCTGGGGGGGGCGGAGCAGTGCTGGGGAAATGTAGGGCCGGACCAGGGGCGGGGGGTTTAAGAAGCCCCTGGGCCGCGGGGGGGCCCCCCTTCCCCGGGCTCACGTCAGAGCGCCGGCCTCCCAGGAATGCCGGCCGGCCCGGCTGTCCTGCGGGGGGTGGGGGCAGGGGCGGGGAGGGGGACCAGCAAGGCCCCGCCTACCCCCTCAGTAGCCTGGAGGATCTGAAGGGAAGGGGAATGGGAGAGGGGATTTTTTCCAAGTCCCTACTTTCACACCAATCAGACACCGCCCCCCCCTCCACTTCCCCCCATCCTCCCAGAAACAAGGGTGTGCCGTTAGGACACCGCTCCCCAAATCTGCTTTTCTGCCAGGGTCAAAGATGAGGGAAAATGGAGAGTATTTTAGGGCCTTCTCCTCCCCCCTTCTAGACCCTTCCCTTTCCCCATACTGCCTCCCTCCCTTGTCCCTCTCTTCCCCCCACCCCCAATATCTGAGCTGAGTCACAGGTAGGAATGAAGTTTTAGATGGAGGGGGAGGAGAAAGAAAGGAGACTACGACTTAAAGAGAGATTGGGGAAACTGAGGTCGTGGAGGAGTTGGAAATGAGAACAGAGAAGGTTCTGGACGAGTTGATGGCTGAGTTGTGAATTCAATTACTAATCATCTGTGTCAGAGTCAGAGCCCGATGGGGCAGAAGGAGTAGATTTGGGTAGGGGGAAGGAAATGGAGGCAATGGGATTATCTGGTCATGAAGAGAAATCTTTCCTGAGAACTGCCTTCCACTATTACTCTGGGATTGAAGTACAGGGGTCTCCTTGTGGGCCAGAATGGGTTTTCCCTGGGTGAATGGAGGTAGATTATTTGCCCTGCACCCCTCTTCCCCATTTTGTGTCATCATCCCACTTAGGATCACCCTCTCAGAAATGGATGAGGGGAAAGTTCTGATGCTGGGCCATGAGTCACCTCTCTATTCACCATCCCCCCAAACCCCAGAGCTTGACTCAGACAATGTCCCCAGGGAAAAGAGACAGGACAGACCTCCCTCTTGGTGGCAGGGAACCCCCCCCCCCCCATTCATTGTGTCCATCCTTGGCCAGAAAGGAGGACTGTCTGGCCAGCCAGCCAGGGAGATCCCTGTTGGCATCAGCCAAGGGGGAATGTGAGCTGGGGTTGTGGGAAGGCTGGTAGAGATAGGATGGAAGTAGTCAGGGGAAGCCCTAGAGAGAGGAGAACAATCAGACTGACCCTCCCCAGTGGAGCTGAGTGGGATGAGTGGTAGGAACTAATAGTAGGGAAATTCCTGGCTCTTCCAGGAATGGATGGTGGGCCAAATGGTTGACAAATTTAGGGAAACTGAGGAACAGAGCAGATAATGGTCAGCCTTGGTTCCTGGAGAGAAACAGACACTCCTCGACTGAGGTTCAGATATGTCCTTGCTACCCCAACTTTTCTTAACAATTCTACATCCAGAGAGTTGCAGAATGGTTAGAATTAGGGGTCTGAGAAACAAGTGGGAAGGCCTGAGATCAGGCAGCCCCCTGAGTCAGCCAGTGTTGCCATCTTCCAGAATGGTAGAGCTGAGGAAACCTTTGGAATGTTTTTGGGGCCCTTGTAGTGAGTGACTCACTAAGTTTTGTGAGGAGGGAGGCTGTGGGGAACTAAGCTGACTCTTTCCTCAGGGACAGAATGAGGGCAGTCCTCATTAGGGACACTGAGGAAGAAGTGCTGCTCTGTTGGGGGGGTGTTATAAAAGCAATATATGTTCCCCCCCCCACACTCCCCTTGAGACTCTTCTGAGAATTTAGGTAGGGAAAGGAGCAAAAGTATGAGGGAAAGAGCAGGTAGTGTTGGCCCTGGCTAGTAACTGGGGAGGGCTAGGGAGTAGGGGGAGGGCAGCTCTGGGGGCCCTGATAGTGACAGGCTGGAATATAAATAGCCCTCTGCTCCAGGGCTCATGTTCTGTCTGCTGGCTATGACATGATGCTAAGGAATTCCACTGTCCTGGTTGCAGCTCACCTCCCTCCCCTGGCCCCCACCCATCCAGTCTCCCTCTTCCCCAAGCTATTACCATCCTACAGCTAAAGCTGTTTTGTGGCAATCACTACTGCCCATTACTTGAGCTTTAGGAACCCAGATGCCCCATAAAGAGCGCCCTGGATCCTGGGCACATATGGATCTGTCTCCCTTGGATAAAAGGGCTTAGGAGAGAAGGGAGCTGGAGGGAGAGTATTCTTAAAATCTTTTTTAAAAAAGGATCTGGAAAACATGATCTTTGACTCCATCACCCCCATGGGGTCCCATCCCACAAAAATAAAAAGTCAAGGGTGAGGAACTGGGAAGGAGCAAACCCTGGCTCTGGATTCCTAAGTCTTAGCCGCTAGGATATCTTGGTACCATGGAAAGAACACGGCCTCCAGTCAGAGGGCCTGAGTTCAAATTTTCAGATCCTGCCTCTGACACTTGCTGCCTGTGTGACCTAGGAAAAGTCACTTAAGCAGCCCAAGTCTCAGTGTCTTCATCTATAAAATGAGAGGGTTGGACTCCATGGCTTCTTGGGCCCTCTTCCAGCTATAAATCTATGCCCTACAGTCTCTGAATCTGAGGGAGGGATTTCATGTCACTGGGCCTGAGATATTTAACCGTTCCTACATCAACCATCTAGTGGCTCAGTCTGTGGGGATGGTTCCTGGCCCCACTTGGTGAAAAGAACCATCAGCCAAGGGTTAGCTAAAGGAGATTCCCTTTGAAACTGAGAACAGTACCCAGGGAAGGGGATAGGGCCCACAAAGAGATGGCCTTCCCTTGACCACTCTAGCCCTGAACAGGTTAGTACCCAGAGGCTGGAGCAGGGCCAGAAGATGTTTCCCGTCACCCCTCCATTGTCCAACCCCTCCCCCACTGCAACCTGAGCCCACTGCTCTCCAGGATAAATTGGGTCCTGACTCAGGGCCCCACTAGTCAGCCTGACCCATCAGGGACGGTGACTCAGCCCTCAATATAGTCCATGAGCCGTGGCTCTGGGACGAGCAACAACGTGGGGCTGGAACAGACCGTGCACAATGCTTATCTTTGTCTTGCCAAATGGCCCCCCTCCTTCCCCCCACACCCCTCTCCTGGCAAAAGAGTTCAAGTCTATCCTCTTTCCCCTGGGCCATGTGGGGGCTCCCCAGGAGGTTTGCAGGGGGGTTTCATCAGCTGAGTATTTGGGGCTACAAGCTGCTTATAACCCCCTGACTCACCGCCTGCTGACCTGTCCCTGCAGACCCAAGCTGCCCAATCTAGCTCCTGACCCCACTTCTCCTACAGGGTGGCCTGCCAGTTACCTATACGAATCATACTTCTTTTCTCGTTGAGCTTAATTGGGGTTCTGTGTGCCAAAGACCTTATTTTTAAGAGCTGAGGGATGCATCCACCTATCCCTTAGAAGAACTTCAGGCAAGTTGGGCATGTGGCTGGCACCAGAGAGGGTTCTTAGGGCAGTTTGGGGGTTCTGGCTCTATTCCTCTTAGACCTTAGAGATCCAGCCAAGTGGACTGCGGCAAGTTGTGCTTTCCTCACCCGTAGCTCTGGCTCCAATTCTTCCCTTAAGGGGCAAACATAACTTATCTGCCTGCCCTCTGCCTCCTTGCTTTTCTTCTGAGCCCCGTTCCCTCCCAGATTAATCTAAGATCCAACCTCCATTCCCCTAAATTTGAAGCCAGGGGGGTTTCCTTAGACATGGATGATCTGTGTTTTTTCTCAATTCCACCCTCATTCTGCTCCCCCACGCCTCCATAGCAGCTAAACCACCAACACTGCGGCATGCCCTTTCTCTTCATCGCCCTTTCTCTACCCTGTGCCATAGCAAACTGAGTAACTCAGAAACATACAAATTATGTACATAAAGATAACTTGTAAAGGGTCAGGAGCATTGGGTTGGCTAAGCTAAGAAGGATTCACACGGTTCTATAATCCCCAAGTGAGGAGATGGAATTCAAGAGAGAGCAAGTAATTTTATTTTATTTTTTTCTTAAAGGCAATGAGGGTCAAGTGACTTGCCCAGGGTCACATAGCTGGAAAGTGTCTGAGGCCAGATTTGAACCTAGGACCTCCTGTCTTTAGGCCTGGGAGAGCAAGTAATTTTACATTAAGTCTAGGGAAGAAGCTCCCAAAGAAAAGGACTCTGGATTTGGAAGAAACATGTGAAATGAAGTGCCATCTCTCTTTGAGTTCAAGAAAAGGGTCGTTCGTTGAAGAGCTAGATGAAAGCCCATCAGTGCCCAAACTGTGTGATCACTAAGCCATACCCTTTTTACCTGTGTGCTGGATTCTTTCTTCAACCTTGGATTCAGGAATTTAGATCAATTTTGTTGCAGGTTCAGGTATTACCCAGGCTACATGTATCTTCCTGGGATTTTTATTATGTATATAGTGTTCTCTAGTCAACTGGTGGCTAGAACGAGGTAGGTTAACAGGAAGGTGTCCCTCTGCCCAGAAATGGAAGAGAAGATGGCAACGTGTGGGAAGTGAACAATTCTTTTAACCACATTAAAAATGAAAGCAAGTAGAGATAGAGCTCTGTCTCTAGAAGAAATCATCAGGACCCAGAGTAATGTCTGACCCAATAAATATATTTAGTTATAACCATACAGAAAGGGGAGGCTTCCAAGTTGCCCTTGATCTCAGCCCTGCCCTCAGGATTGTGGCGATGTGGCCCTCATCTAGTCTTGGAACTATTCTATGCACAATAACTTTCTAGAAAAATCTCCCATCTCCATATATTCTTGCTAACTGTCTTTACTTTTTTTCCTTCCACAGAGGGGAAAAAATGGACAGAAGAGGTGCTAGGGGCTGTATCTCTCTTGTAATCCCCAGCAGAATGCTTTGCATACAGTAGGTGATCAACAAATACCTGCTACATGAGCAGAGCCTATTATTCCCTGGTGTAATTGTTCCCAACCAGCTAGACGAAATGCAGAGGGTAGAGGAGAAATGGGGTTCTAACACTGGCCTAAGGAAACAATGATTCTTGGGTTCCCAGACTTCTCTGAGATAAGAGACTGAGGAGGAACCCCCTTGGCTGTCGTGTGAGGCGGGGTGAGCGAATAAAGAGTCACAAACTTTCATGTAATTAAGCTGATATTTAGTTACAAGGGGCTCAGGGTCTTGTGGGAGGCAGAAGTCTGGTGACAGTAACTCTCCGTGGGCCTTTCTGAGCTGAGTAGTCTAAGATTGCAAAGATGGGACTGCCAGGAGATGGGGCTGATGGGTGGGAATGTCGTTCTGGCCCAGTCCGTCCTGCTGGGGGGTGATGGAAGCTATAGGCCCGCCATACCAGATGGCTTAGACCTCTTTCATTCTGTGAGGCAGAACTCCGACTCTGGCTGCCGAACGTTGGGTAACACATAGAGAGCCACTGCCGCGATGGCCAGGAACACCAAGGGCTTCCACATCCCAAACAGGTTCTGTAGGGACCAAAACAACCATGAGTGACCAGGACCCTTTCCTCGCTAGGCCAGGCCAGGACGTTCTTGATAGCTTGGCGCCCTGGCTGCAGGCAGACTGAGCTTTCTAGCCTCTGTGAGAGCTAGAGAGGGCCCTCGAGGAAACCCCCTGGATGAGCTACTCCTACCTCCTGGCTCCCCACTGAACGGGGAAGGCCACTGAGCCTGAACCCCAACAGATTCCATGCCCAGATCTGTCTCTGACGCACTTCCCTTCACTCACTCACTTCCTTTGTGCCCCAACCTCTTCTTTGGTTTTCCCCTCTGTCAAATGGGGAAGATAAAGTGAAGTAACTATGAAGGTTTGGAAAAGCAAGTCCAGATGTGAAAGATTCTCTCAGTTGTCATGGTGGTAGGGTTGAGGAGAGTAAGGCTGGAGAGAGAGATACCTTAAGAAACTGTGTCCTGGGGGGCAGCTGGGGGGCTCAGTGGATGGAGAGCCAGGCCTAGAGAGGGAAGGTCTTGGGTTCAAATGTGGCCTCAGACCCTTCCCAGCTGTGTGACCCTGGGCAAGTCCCTTCATCCCCATTGCCTAGCCCTTACCACTCTTCTGCCTTGGAACCAAATGTTAGTCATGATTCCAAGATGGAAGGTGAGGGTTTTTAATTAGCAACTTTTTAAAAAGAGGCTGTATCTTTCATTTGTGTCCTGGGGCACAAGAAAACCCAAAGCAATCAGTTGACAGAGAAGGAGGAATGCTTCGACTCCAGGGGACTGGGGTGAATTCCACTTGACACTCTGCTGGCTATATAACCACAGGCATGTCATGGCCTTTCTGAGCCTTAGTTATCCCATCTGTAAAATTGGAATAATAACACTAGGCTATTTACTTCATTGGCACTTTGTGAGAATCAAATGAGATAATACTCATAAATCATTCTGCAAACCTTACAAAGTATTAAAATAGGAATTTTTTTTTAAATTGGGCCTGTGATTTCCCCAGGACAGGGTGCTTCTGGAGAGAAATGTCCTTTCCCCGAACAGCCTGGCACCAGCTGTGCCACTTACCACCATTGAGCTGCCAGGCACAGAGAGGGTAAGTGATTCTTCTAGGATCCCACAGGCTGCGGGTATAAAAGGCAGGCAGCACTTGAACTCAGTTCTCCCTGACTCTAAGACCAGCTCTCTATGATGTCACTCTGCCCTTTCACTTTAACTCTTACTTTCTGTCCTAGCAACAACTCTAAGACAGAAAGGCAAGGGCTAGGTAATAGGGGTTAAGTGACTTGCTCAGGGTCACATAGCTGGGAAGTGTCTGAGGCCACATTTGAACCCAGGACCTCCTGTTTCCAAGCCTGATGCTCTATCCATCATGTCACCTTGCTGTTCCCATTCTGATCATTATTAATATCACCAGTCTCTTCAGGAATTAAAGCTGTGGATGCCTTCAGAGGCGCCTGACCAAAAATGTGCCTCCTAGAGCAAGGCCAAGGGATCCCTGGGCAGCCCACGTGCACACTAGCAGGGGCTGAGCGGAGCCCTTGGGTACCAAGGTGTGCATGAGTTGTGATCGACGAGGTTCCTGCAGTGGCCTCCCCAAAGGTGGCAGAAGGTGACCGATGGGGGGAACAGGACCCGGAGAACACCTTTTCCAAATCTTAGCCTACATTAGAAAGTGCTTTACAATGTACAAAGCACATACCTGACCTTGTGTGATCCCTAACACAACCCTCTGAAGTAGATACAGCAGATATTATCCCTCCCTCATAGATCATGAATGATGGGCAGTGAGTTGGCACAGTGGATGGAGTGCTGAACAAGTCACTTAACCTTGTTTGCCTCAGTTTTCTCATCTAAAAAATAAACTGGAGAAGGAAATGGCAAACCATTCCCTTATCCTTGCCAAGAAAACATCAAATGGGGTCAGGAAGAGTCAGATACAACTGAAATGACTGAACAACAACATGTATAGATGATGAAAACAAGTGGTTAATTGATTTACCCAAGGCTGCACAGTTACTAACTGGCCTACCAGGGATTAGAATCCCTGTTTTCAGTCAACTTGTCCCAACACTCTCTCCCTGTCCCCTCCCCTCTCTTGCCCTGGGATGCTTCCATCCAGCCTCAACCAGCCCCTCAGTCACAAATTCCTTCTCAAATTATAAGTCAGTGGGTCTGAGAGGCTGCCAAATAGTGTGAATGGATAGAGACTGGAAACCTTAGGTGCCCTCCTATTTAGGGCTTTAAAGGCCTGGATCAAGATCTAGAAGACCCAAAAGAAAGAGGAAGCTTTAGGGTAGGCTCAGCAAACTCTTGAGTTTTGAATGGAGCAAAGCAATGCCTTTGGCTGTCACTGGCAGGCCTAAAGCAAAGGCCACAGAAGAACAAAAGGGGGCAGGGGTGGGGGCAGGAGGAAAGGAAGAAAAGCAGAATAAGGATGGAAAAGAAAATGTTCACATATGGTGAAGTATGTTGCCAGTTGCTCTAGGTTCTGCTTGGGCCCTTGCTTAAGACCTTTAGAGAGATGAAAAAAATAAATAGGATGAGAGAGGCTTTTTTCTCTACTTCATAGGGGTGAAAGATGGGTTTAAGGTCTTCAGTGCGGCCAGTGAGATCTCAGCATCTATGAAGCTACTAGCCTCTCCTCTCCATTGTGGAGCCTGCTCAGAGTCTCTGTCACAGTGGCCACATCCAAGGGGGAGAAGCCCAGTGTCCATCTATTTACCCTGGATCCTTGAGAAAATTTATGTTGCCTCCCTAGGCAGTGGCAGTAGTGTGGAGGTCTGCTAAAGGGCTAACCACAGCCAGAGTCCAGGCCATTCTTCTAGACCCTGGCAGTCACTGCAGGACTAGATGGACAGCTCCACATTCAATGGTGGCAGGAAAAGATGGTTAATGAAGGCAGCCCCAGTACTAAGCTTCTGAAAATCCTTTCCCCTGAGGATCGCCAGCTTTCTAAGGAAGCACACATCCATCCTTCTTGGGGTTTAGAGAAGGAGGTTCCAAGATGAACAGAATCTTTACTGGCAGCTCAAGGAGCAGCCAGGACTAGAGCCCAGGTGTCAATGCTCAGTCCTTGGCACCACACAGAAGGAGGGGATGGCAGCGGAGTGGCCAGCAGAAGCAGAGAGGGAGGGAGAAGGAGGGAGCCATCAGGACCACCTGCCCCTCCCCTCTGGCCCCAGATGCTGAGGAAGCAGTAGAGTACCTGTGTTAGGATGAGGTCTCAGCCCACCAGCACCAGAGCAGAGCCGAGATGACCACCAGGCCTACGCGAGGCAGGGAGAAGAGGGGTGGGTCGGGGTCAGGGGGTGGCTGCAACATGTCAGGGGAGAATGGAAGCACAGGGGACATATGAAGGAGGATGAGAGGAAGGCAAAAGACACGCAAACAAATGAAGCCAACAGGTAGTGAAGATGGCAGAACAGAGGGGAGAGAGGAAGGAAAGAAATTAAGAGGTTAAAGAGCAGGTGAGCAGCGCTTCTGCTGTGGGTGGGGGCTGTGGCTCTCCCCACCTGTGGCTGGAAGCGGGTGCAAAGCTACAGGAGCTAGGTGGGAAACTCAGCCCCCACTAGGAACTGAGGCATTTCCTGGCTCAGGACATGTTCCTCCATCCTTGCAGGACCTTCCTTTGAGGTCAGAGAGCTGGGCTGGCTTTTGGCACCCAGCTCACCTAAGGGTCTCTCCCTGCCTTTCCCACTGCCACTGCCCTGCCCTCTTGGCTTGGAGAAACTTTGTGCTAGGGTCTCTGTGTTCTGGCAGGCTCTGATTCTTCCCTTCCCTATGTCTGGCTGCAGGGCTGTGGCTGAGGTGGGCCGGCTTAGAGGAATGGGGGCACTACATGCCTGAACCGCTCAGACTCCTAGGTGAAGTTCCATCAGCTGCACAGGAGAAGGGCAGTGAGTTATCCCTCTCTGGGGCACCAGCATTTTCCGGAAAGATTTATTGAAGAAAGTTTCCTCTTTTCCCAATTTTCCCTGCCCTACCCACCCACTTTAAAAATTGTTCTTGCTATGGGAGAAAGGAAACAGAGAGAGAGAAGGAGAAAGACAAGGAAAGGGGAAGACAGATTCCTGAAGTCTCTGAATTGAGCTAAAAATAATTCCTGTCTAGAAAGCCTGTGGTCACCCCAGAGGGACCATAGAGAAAAGTGGGCCGGGTCTAGGTCCTCTTCGGAGGCCAGATGAGCTCTGGGATAGCTCTGGCAAGACTTGGTTTAATCTAATATGTAACATTTGGGATATTTCTGCCATCTGAGAAGAGAGGACAGGAAGCTCTGCAGCCTGGGTACTTATTGGGTGACATGAGAATACAACATCTAAGGGGAACAATCATCCTGAAAAGCACCCACTGCTCAGGGGCCTTGAGCCTGTAACCCTGATGAATGAATATGCCTTAGAGAAGTCGGCCTCTAGGCCAGGCCTGTGGGCAGTGAGCCCCTTGCAGCCGACATCCCAGGAGTCTTCTCAAACACAGGAAGATGGGCCTCCACTGACCCAGTGTTTGGTTTCTCAGGATCAGTGGTAGCTCAGAGATAGCTCACAGGAAGGTCAGCATGGATCTGCCCTGTGCTGGGACAAGCCTCTTCTCTTTTTTGTGTGTGCTTTCCCACCCTCCTCTCAGGCTTCCGGAGCCCTGGGGGCCACATTCCCCAGTGCATAGTGCCCTCCTGGTGCCCCCCACCCAGGCTGCAGGTACCTTTTTGCTGTCAGAGATCTTGATGGGGGTGCCATCCTTGCACTCTGGCTTGGAGAGCTCTTCGTCTTGCCCGATGTCCTGCACATCGATCTGCTCCATTGAGTCAGCATCAAAAGAGCCCATCTGGTCCCATAGGTCATCTGGTCCCTCTTCCAGTTCATCCTGGACTGGTAAGCGCCTCTCCAAGGAATAGCAATCAATTATCGTCACCTCATCTTCCTCTGCCTCCGAATCCTCTGTCTCCGACTCCACCCCTAGTCCTGCTGCCCCCTTTGATCCTGCTGTCCCCTTTGATCCTGCTGTCCCCTTTGATCCTGCTGACCCCTTTGATCCTGCTGACCCCTTAGATCCTGCTGACCCCTTTCGTCCTGCTTCCACCTCTGGTCCTGCTGCTCCCTCGGGTCCTGCTGCTCCCTCGGGTCCTGCTTCCGCCTCGGGTCCTGCTGCTTCCTCTGGTTCTGCTGCCATCTCTGGTTCCCCCTTGGCCTCAGGCTCTTCCTCCTCCAGCATCTCCGGGAACATCAGCTCCTCGGCCTGCAGCATGTCCTCGCATGACTCGTCAGGCTCCTCCCTTTCCAGTTCAGTTGGACTGGCCCTGTAGTACAGAACCACCTCCAGCTCCGGACTCTGTGGAGAGGGAGGTGACACCGTGTTCCCCGAGGAGCCTCCTACACGTCCTCCCCGTATCCTCCCAAGAAAGCCATGCCATGCCTTCTAAGAGCACTGGGCCATACAGACACAGACGAAGCACTGCATGATGGCCTTCTTGGATGATACTCATTGGAAAGGGTCCAAAGCTTCTAAATAGCTCATTGGGATGAAGATGGCCTCACCACCCCTTTTCTCTCCTGACCTCGGAAACTTCCCTTTCATGCCTTCCCTCCCCAACCCCCGTCTCTCCCAACCCAACTCTAATTTTGGCCAACCCTCTCTCATCGGTTGGTTCAGTTATTTGAAAGAAATGATGCCCTCCGTTTCCTTGCCTCTTCCCTTCTCTAGATTTACTCCCTCCAGGGGAGAGATCCCAGGGTCCAGAATGCGGGGCTGGGACCTCTGAAACCAACCCTGTAGCTGGGTGGGACCTGGAGACCCCCCCGATGCAATCTACTGCCCATCTGCCCATGGTTGTCCCAGGAGACACAGGGGCTCTTCCCCTGACGTCTGGGAGCTTGTTTTTAAAAGGGATATTTTGATAGCTACGTAGCTATCAAAATATATATATATATACATATATATGTATATATATATAATTGATTAAACTTCTAATTCCATGCATTTTGTTTTATGAATTTAAAAGCAGGATTCTGAGAAGAGGTCCATGACAGCTCAGGGGAGAAGCGTGACCACGGCAGGTGCTTTGGGGCCCTCTGGGACTGTGGGACCTACCTGGGAGCAACCCCTCTGGGGAGGTGGGTCCTGCCACTCACCTGGCTGCAGATGCCCTTGCCGATGCCTGCCCTGCCCAGCACTTTGCCGCTGACGTTAACATCGCTTCTGCGCCATTCGCGACTGTCCTTGGGCCCGCAGGGCCTCTCGGCCTTGAGCTGACAAAGCTCCTCCTGGCAGCACTGCAGCTGGCATTCCAGTTGTTCCTGCACCGCTAGAAGCCGGCACTGCTCGTCTATGCTGCTCTGGTACTGTAGCTGCAGCTCCCGGAGCTTGGTCTGGAGCTCTTTGAACTGCAGGTTGGGGCACGGGGTGTTAGTGAGACCAAAGGGCCGGCCCTTACCGGGACACCCCTACGGAGAGTCCTGCCGGACTGCCCCGACGAGGGGGTCCCAAGGAAGGGCCCCGAGAGAGCAAACATTAGAGAGAACAGAAAAGAAGCCTCTGAATTGCCCTTAAAAGTGCTGCTGACTCAAGACATTCAGTGATTTAGACTTGTTGAGTCATTTTTAAAATGCTGCTTCTAATTACACAATAGTAGCTAGGGGCAGCTGGCAGGGCTGCAGCGCCGAGAGCCCCCTGCTTGGAGTCAGGAAGACTCATTTTCCCAAGTTCAGATCTAGCCCCTGATATTCAGTGGGTGACCCTAGACAAATCACTTAACCCCCATTGCCTAGCCTTACCGCTCTTCTACCTTAGAACCAACACACAGTATTGATTAAAAGGTGGAAGATAAGGTGTTTTTTTCTCTTTTTAACCCTTACCTTCTGTCTCAGAATTAATACTGTGTATTGGTTCTAAGGCAGAAGAGCGGTAAGGCTAGGCAATGGGGGTTAAGTGACTTGCCCAGGGTCACACAGCTAGGAAGTGTCTGTGGCCAAATTTGAACCCAGACCTCCTGTCTCCAGGCTTGGCTCTCAATCCACTGAGTGGCCTAGCTGCCCCCTGTTTTGTGTGTGTGTGTGTGTGTGTGTGTGTGTGTGTGTGTGTGTGTGTGTGTGTGTGTTNTTGTGTGTGTGTGTGTGTGTGTGTGTGTGTGTGTGTGTGTGTGTGTGTGTGTGTTGTTGTTGTTGTTGTTGTTTTTGTGAGAGAAGGGGAATGATGGATCCCTCGTTCTACCCTGCATCCCACCCTCTTTCTTCTACTTTGGTGTCCCCCAAGATCCCTTCCTCCACTGATTCCCTTTTGCAGGTATTGATGTCAATTGATTTGTACTCATTTGTGTGCAAAACTCTAAAAGGCGAGCAATGCTGACTAGCTGGCTGTTGGTGCCATCCTGGTCTTCCCGTCTCCCAGGAATTCCCATTCCAAGTGGTCTCCCCATTTCCCTCCCAGAAGAGGTCCTGCTCCGTCCCACAGCCGGTTACCTCAGGGTTGCTCTGGACTCCGACGAGCTGGCCTTCTTCCCCTTTCTTGCCGTCCTGCTGGTCCTTGATCTCCTCCTGGCAGAGCTCCAGGTCCTCCTGAAGGTGTCCCAGCTTCTTTAGGAGCTGCATCATGTCCAGCTGCAGCTGGCCTTGGTCGTCTTGGCACACGACGTACACGGACTTGACCTCCTGCAGCCTGTTCATCACGGAGGCCACGGTGTCCAGCACCTGCGGGAGGAGAGGGAGGCCGTGAGGCCTGGGCGGGCAGCCGGAGGCAGGGCCGGCATGCCGGGGGGGGGGGGCGGGCGTACCTCGAAGTTCTCGCTGCAGCTGCTCAGGTCATCGTCGTAGATGCTGCAGTTGGTGCTGCTGGTGCTGGTGCTGCTGTAGCTCCTTCGGTAGCTCTTGGTGCTCTCCATGCTCATCTTGGGGGTGAGCGAGTGGAGCACCCGCATCTCCTTCTGGCAGAGCTGCAGGTCGTTCTGCAGCTTCTTGTGCTCCTCCAGCAGCTTGCCTTGCTCTTCCTGCAGCTGCTCCTGCTCCAGGTTGGTGGCCTGGTACAGCACGTGCAGCTCCTGGATCTTGTTGTACAGCTCGCAGGACTGCAGAGAGGGGGCAGAAGGCCGTCACCTCAGGACGGGCGAGGGGGGGGCCTTCTAGAAATGTCCCTGCCAAGGTGGGGAGCCCTGGGCCGGCCTCTTCTCCCTGGCCGCTCTAGTAGCCCTTGCTGGCCCGCTTCCCTCCTTGGGCCTCTGGCCAGGCGCGGCCCTCAGCAGCCTTCACACCTCGGGACTCACCTCGGCCACGAGCAAGAAGCCTGCCAAAAGCCGGGGCTTCGGCGGCCACTGGCTCAGGCTCTGGCAGCATGGAAGGGGCCGCCCGGGTCTGGGCCTAGAAGCCTCCTGCTCACCTCCTTTCTGTCCTTGCTTCCCGAGCCGTCCCTCAGGACTCGGCACCTGGCGCCTGGCTCTCCGCTCTGACCGTCTGGGTTCTGCCCCATGAACCAGAGGGAGTGGCTCCTCGCTTACATTCCTGGTGGCTTCTACAGTGACCCGCCCAGCTGGGCAGCCTTGAAGCCTGTCAGACCCACCCTCTCTCTTTCTCTAGAAATGATCTGGGGCAGCAGGGTGGCTCAGTGGATGGAGAGTCAGACCCAGAGGTCCTAGGTTCAAACCTGGCCTCAGCCACTTCCCAGCTGTGTGACCCTGGGCAAGTCACTTGACCCCCATTGCCCACCCTTACCGCTCTTCCACCAAGGAGCCAATACACAGTGCTGATTCTAAGATGGAAGATGAGGGTTAAAATAAAAAAGCAAATAAATAAATAAGAATAGAGAGGGGAGGGGTGACAGCATTAACATCTCACCTCCAGCCCACCATCTTTCATGCTCCGGTCCAGGTGGCTCTCCGAAGAGGGGACCCCCTTCAGCGGCCCAAGGCGAGGCCCAGGAGCAGCGCAGAAATGGATGGTGGATTGGGGGCAGCCATGGGTGGCCGAGCCCTAGTGACCCCCCAGGCCAGAAGCAGCCCGGGCTGCAGTTACCTTGTCTCTCTTTACTCCGTTCGACAGTTTAACACAGGAAGGCGCCACAGTTATCTGGCAACCCTTTAAATGTCGAAACTCTTCTTGCACCTGGGCTTGCTCCTTTAACAGATGGTCCTGATTTTCTACCAGTTTTTTCTGTTCTTCCTGCCGGTTCTGATAGGTGATCTGTAGTTCTTCCAGCTGGTTCAACTTTTGCAAGAGCTCCTGACTCTGTGGGGCGAGATGGAAGGATGGTTCCCGAGGGCTGCCGTCCCCGCCTCCAGGGCCCCTCCGGCTGGCTCGCCCGCGGGAGGCCTGTCTGCCTGGGGACCTCGCTGGGTCTCCCTGCAGCGGCTGCGGATGCCGTCCGGTCCTCTAAAAGGCTCCCGGCCGCTCTCACTAAGCACGTGTGGGGGCAGGTAAGGCAGAGAGAAGCCCCTGGGGCCCCCCAGGTTACCTTTCTGAGGAGGGCAGGCTTGGGGACAGGGAAGGTGAGCTTGCGCAGCTCTTGCTGCAGCTGGCAGTGCTCCTCCTGCATCTTCCGCTGGTTCTTCAGGAGCTTCCTCTGCTCACACTGCAGGTGGGCCACCTCCTTCTGGCTGCAGTTGTACAAGTGGTGCAGCTCTTTCAGCCTGTGCACCAGGCCATCGAACTGCGGGAGAGGGGAGGGGGTGCTTAGCAGGCTCCCCACAAGGCCCTGCGCTCGCCACGGCCTCTCTCAGACAGCTGTTCTGTTTGAGCCTGACCTCAGCTCAGGATCCTGGGAGCATCCCTTCAACGATCAGAGCAGTTGGTCCTAAAACTCATACTGATAGCTAACACTTACATAGCGCTTTGTATATTTATAGCCTCTTTTTTAAACCCTCATCTGCCATCTTGAAATCAATACTGTGTATTGGCTCCAAGCAGAAGAGCAGGAAGGGCTAGGCAATGGGGTTAAATAACTTGCCCAGGATCACATGGCTAGGACGTGTCTGAGGCTGAATTTGAACTCAGGACCTCTTATTTCCAGGTCTGGCTCTCTATCCACTGAGCCACGTAGATATCCCCGTGCATAGGCTCTTGATAACAATCCTGTGCTGTAGGTACCATTATAATCCCAGCCTTACAGATAAGGAAGCTCAGGCAGATAAAAGTTCAGTAACTTGTCCAGGGTAGGTGTCTGAGGCTAATTTGAACTCAGGCCCTCCAGTGTGCCATCCACTCTACCACCTGGATGTTTCCTCTGGTGCAGCTGGGGAAGGAGAGGCAAACTTTTGCCTCCTTTAGGTCAGTTCTCTTTCTCTGTCCCTTCCCCCAAGGCGTGACTCCCTTCCCTCCGCCTGCCTTAGTTTTCTCATCTTTAAAAAAAAGGCTAATACAGCAGCCCTCTCCCAGGGTGGTTGTGTAAAGGGCTTCGCAAAACTTTAAGTAGTTCATAACTTAAATAGTGTGTTTTCTCCTGATGGCAGATGCCCAGATTGTCCATGTAATCTCTGCAGGTCACCCCTCCCTCCGATCCCGGCCTGGGCAGGCCCCGCTAGCTTCCTTGGGTCATTCTGGTTATTGCCCATCCCGGCCTCCTCCCACTGGCTCCCCCCTCCTCTGTAGTGGATTACCTTGGCTATCTGGTCCTCCTGGCACTGCCGCAGCTTCAGCTGGGTCTGGCACTGGGGCTGCAGCTTCTGCTGTGCCTTCCTCAGCGTCTCCACCTCTTGCTGGTAGGCCGCCAGAGCCTCCTGCAGCTGGTCCTGCACCTGGAGCTGCCGGGCTTGGTCCTCCTGACTGGCCTGGTTGATCACCTCCAGGTCCTGCACCCTGGCCTCCAGCTCCATGTTCTGTGATGTAGGAGGCAGTCCCTGAAGTCACCCTAGAAATAGCCTTGACCCTATTCTCACTCACATCTTTTCTCTGGTCCTGGGATCAAGAAGAGATTTCCATGGGACCACTAGGTGGCTCAATGGATTAGGTGCCAGGCCTAGAGACAGGAGGTTCTGGGTTCAAATCTGATCTCAGATACTTTCCAACTCTGTGACCCTAGGTAAGTCACTTAACTCCTAATGCCTAGCCCTTACCACTCTTCTGCCTTGGAATTAATACATAGGAAGGAAGGAAGGAAGGAAGGAAGGAAGGAAGGAAGGAATTTCCCTGACCTTTCCAGCCTCATCTTTTATTCTAGCAGCAGCTACCAAGAGGGGACCAATTCCCAGCATGCCCTATTGCAGAGTATGCAAGCTGGTAGGGGATTTTTCTAGAGGCTGCTGCTCCAATGCAAAGCCAACCGAAGAGTAGAGCCCCAGATCTCAGAGACTGCCCTCTTCCTCTTGCTACTTGTTCTGACCGGCTCTTACTCCCCCCACTGCTCACCTTCTCCTTACTGCCTCCCAAAGAGAAACCTCTCTTGCCACATGTCATACGCCTTTACCTTCTCCATAACCTCCTGGTTGGAGGCCTCCAGAACTTTGAGGCGTTCCACCTCCTGGCCATAAACCTCCAGGTCCTCCTGTAACTTCTCTTGTATACTCAAGAGTTGAGAGTTCTGATCCTGGCTTTCGAGGTAGTGAGATTGCAAGTCTTCAAGCTTGGCCTTCAGCTCCTATGGTGGAGAAGGGTTTTGGTACCTGAGGCAGCTCCTGCAGGAGAGTCTTACCTGTTTACCTCTCTGCCTAGTTCTCTCAGATGCTGACAAGCTGGAGGTCTCACCTTCCTTACCTGTCCTGCCCTTCAGGTAAGGGGCTTGGCATCTTCTCTGATGTGGATGCCTAGAAGAGGCTGTAGCCCTCCAGAGACTATGCAGCATGGGACCATGCAAAGGGGGGGGGGGTTATGGTCGGTTAGAAGAAGCCCTAAGTATGTGCTCCTGCCCTCCCTCTCTATGGCCACCCACCTTTCCTTCACCCAGAAGTTAAGTCAGAGACTGCCCACTCTTCTAATTCATCCTAATTCTTCTATTCTATTTGCTGCTTCCCCAAAAACCTTAGGCCGGAGATCCCAACCTGTTCCTTCAGCTCTCCATGCTTTTACCTTCTCATTCTTGTTGCTTTCTGCAAGAGCTCGCCTCACAGCCATGAGTTTACGTTGCTCTTCCTTGCTTTCAAGGAGTTCTTGCTTAAGTTGGTTCCGTTCCTGCACAAGACTTGCCTGCTCTTTCTGGCTCTCCTGGTACTTCTTCTGCAGCTCATTCAGTTTCTTCACCAGATCCTCAGTCTGCAGTGGGAAGGATGCAGGTGAGTACAGTTACCATGAGAGAGGACAGGGCCCTTCCTGCTTCTGCTTGGTTCCTTCTTAGATGCAGACCCCTTGAAGAACTCCCATTCTGTCTCAGCTTATTCTCTCTTCTGATGCAAGCTCCCAGAAGCAATTAGTTTCCAGAATGTAGTATAACATGGCTCCCTAGATTGGTCCCCACAAGCTATGCCTCTAGGTCAAAGGCTACCTGAGCATTACCACTTCTTCCCTCACCTCATAAAATGACTTCTGTGGAGGAGCTTCTTGCCCTTCCCTCTTCTCTTTCCCTGAGAGGGTGTTATCTTGTTTGTTTTCTTTAAACCCTTACCTTCTGTCTTAGAATCAACATTGTGTATTGGTTCCAAGGCAGAGGAGTGGTAAGGGCTAGGTTAAGTGACTTGTCCAGGGTCACATAGCTAGAGTGTCTGAGGTCAGATTTGATCCCAGGACCACCACCTGCAGGCCTGGCTCTCTCTCCACTGAGCCACCCCACTGCTCCATCACCTGTTTTTTGACAATGGCATCCTGGCAATTTTTAAGCCGTTGCAGCTCTTCCTGGAAGAACTTCAGATCCTTCTGCAGGCGCTTCTGTTCTCCCTCACTCGCATGATGCACCTTCTGTAACTCATGTAGTTCAGTGTACAGGACATTACACTGGAACAGAGAAGCAAGAGGGAGTCAGTGAGCACAGAAATAGGTTCTTAGAGAAGGCAGGGTGTCCCCTTCACTAGGAAAACCATTTGATCAGAGCGCCATGATGTGTACAAATCTGGGTAGATGGTGCAGCTAATCAATTAGATGGTAAGTGCCTTCCTAGCAGGGACCATGTGGTTTTTCATCTTTGTGTCCCCTAGCATCCAGAACACTGCCTTACACAGGGTGGGTACTTTAGAAAAAAAAAGTTAATTTGGACAGAATTGCCAAATTCCAATGAGATGTTTAGACCTGGGCCCCAAGAGAGGAAAAGCCCCTGTCTTTTCTGATGCCCACCTTGGACTCCATCTCCTGTATCTGTTCCTCAGCACACTGAAGCTGTTGCCGAAGAGTTTCTGATTCGTCATCTTCGTCATCAACACAGGACTGACTGAAGCTGGTATCCATAAACGTTTCCATTTCCGAAGTCTGAGATTCGGTCGTTGATGTATCCTTCGACTGTGCCTCCAACCATCTTTCTGCCACCTTCATTGTTCTGTAACCCACAACCCAAAGTCACATTGGGATTGTGTTATGCCTGGCATTACCATCCAAGATTGCTCAGGCTACACACCAAGGGACCCAATTGTGATGAAATTCTCACAACAACACGGCTAAGTGATTAGAGACTAGATTCCTACAAAGTTTCATCCACCACAATCTTCAAAGGCTGGCTTGGTTCTGGGGCAGATCTAAGAACGCTGGCCTAAGATAAGCTCAGGGGCTTAACTCAGGACTAGTTCATGCCCATATCTGGAAGCCCTTGGTCGACAGGTTAAGTCACTGCTGTAATACCTACAAAAATGGAGATTGAGCTACTTTGGGATACACCTACGAAAAAGATCAAATCTCAAATCCTGTAAATCAGTCACGGTGTCTGGGGTCCTCTGGACTTGGGATGATCTGGACTAGACTGGGCTAGACACTCAGGCATAGCTCCATATCTACATAAACAGCTCAATCTCAAGCTCTGATGGGCTACCCTGGAGCTGACCCATCCTCTAGAAGGAGGAAGGCATTCCCTTTGACTGCTCGATTCTAATACTAACTACCATCTTTTTCTAGAAACCCCTAGAAGGCAAGCCTAGGGTAGGTAAACAGAGGGTAACAGAAAGGCTAGGCTACCTGCTGGTTTCCATTTGGTCATCTTTGCGGTACCTCTGGGATTCCATCTCCTCCAGCTGTTCACACAGGCTGCTGTTGCTCATCTGCAGGGCTTGGTACTCCTCAGTCAAGAGGCTGCAGCGGTCCCGTAGCTGTTGCAATTCCTCTGTGGAGAGCAAACATAAGAAGAGACTAAATGCTTAGAAAAATGGTATTGATCGCCAGCTCCTGTTTTCCTCATCTAAAAATAACTGGTGGAAGCTCCCCAGCTTCCTAAGGCCCAAGATTGTGAGGAAGTTGAGGAGTCAGAGCTTGGAAGACAAAACCCAAGGAAAACATGTTGCTCTGGTTCCCTTGTCATCCTAGCATGGCTTCAGAAACCACTATACTGATTGGTTCTTGAGGTTCTAAAAGCTTCAAGAGGGCCAATTCAATGCTACCAAAGGCTTTCAAAGATTTCTTCTAACATTTTATGTTAGAGGGCAGCTGGGTGGTTCAGTGGTTAGAGCTATGGGCCTGGAGATGAAAGGTCCTGGGTCCAAAACAGACACTCTCTAGCTGTGGGACCTGGATTGCCTCTCCCTCACCACTTGCTCTCCTGCCTTGGAATCAGTATTCAGTACTTTTGGCCACTGATGTTCTTCAAAGCTCTCTGGGATAACAAAGAAGATTCCTTTTCCCTTCTCTTTGGGAAATTGTAGAGGTGACAGTCTGGACCAGGCCAGCTATCACCCTACCTGGAGCACGAGTGGCCCAGGGGATTCTCCTCTATGGTTGGTTCTTCATTTGTCGGCTTCCTAGAAAACCCTTCAATGTTAAAAAAAAAAAAAAAAAAGGTGGGGGGAGTGCCTCAAGTGAAATGAGACTCTCAGAAACCTCTGAAAGAAATTGCTAACATTTGATGAGCCCTCTGGAAACTCATAGAATCTTAAGGACGAATCAGTAGGGTGGCTTCTGAAGGCATGTTAGAGCATATCCAATATTATGCTTGTTTATTACTGCCTCAGTCACACAACTCTGCCTGTTGTGTTTCTAGATGAGTAAGAATTTTGTCAGAGAATAAGATCACTTGCAGTATTAGATGAGAACATTCTCTTTGTCTGTGTGCAGCGTAGGCGGCCTTGAGCTAACCTTATACTGCTGGAGCGTTCAGAGCACGGATGCTTCCTGACCCTTATCTCAGGCCAGAATTCCTGGGTACCAAAGTAATGCTCCAGTCTAACAGCTGGAAGGACTTTTCACAGCTGTGAGGGTTTGCATCCCTTGCTGTTACATCCCTGTGGCTCATATCTCTTTTAGCCCCCATGGCAAGCAGGATATAGCACTGTGCTTTCCTGAGGTCCAGGTAATAAATCTGTCCTCATAACAAAGGCATTGGCTTAGGCTGGAGGTCCCAGCAGAGAACTGGAGACAGCATTAGGGCTGAAACTTATTGAACTTTAGGGGGAAGAAAGTCCCTGAGTTTGGGACATTCCTGAATGTATTAGCACCAAGCTTTTCCCCCTCTCATCTAATTTAAGATGGACTTGAAGCTTCTCTTGACTTTGGTGAGTGCTCCTGAGGCCCAAGAGGTGAAGCATTAGACCAAAAGCCAGGATTAGATTGAGAGGTGGCCAGGCAAATGGCTACCGTCACTCCATCAGATTTCTCATCATGCCAAAGACCAGTCTCCTCTATACTCGCATCCCTGATGTCTGGCTGGCTGTACAGTAAGATTTCTCCTATATTCTTGAATTTGATTCTAGATTCTATCATGGAGCTCACATTGCAAACTCTAATGCAATTTTCTATTGCTATTCTATTTTTAAAAAAAATTTTTTTTAAACCCTTAATTTCTGTGTATTGGCTCCTAGGCAGAAGAGTAGTAAAGGTAGGGAATGAGAGTCAAGTGACTTGCCCAAGGTCACACAGCTGGGAAGTGTCTGAGGCCAGATTTGATCTATTGCTATTCTTTAGGGCAGATAAGTGGTGCAGAGGATAGAGCACCTGCTCTGGAGTCAGGAAGACCTGAGTTCAAATCTGGCCTCAGACACTTAGTAGCTGTATGACCCTGGGCATAGCTTTTGCCAGCAGCACCTACACAGAGGCTGTGGGTGAGAGTGTGTTCTCTCCCGCCAAAATCCAATCCGCCTTTCAAAAGCCTCTACCCTCTATTATCCATCCATCTCTCTCTATTTTTTATAACAGTCAGTCTTTGCCTCAGTTCCTCATCTATAAAATAAGGATGCACTGGAGAAGGAAATGGCAAACCATTTTAGTATCTTTGCTAAGAAAATCCCATGGACGAGATCCACGGGGTCCTGTACAATCAGACCTGACTGGGCAACAACGACAACTCTACATTTACTACCCAGAAGATCTTATTGATATTTCTTGAATGGAGAGGTCCTTGGATTGCCCCAGCAGCCACCATCAAGTGCACTTTTCCCAAAGTTAACTACCGTAGAAGCATAATACCTGGGATCCACACTCAGAGGTCCTAGACTCTCCCAGGGTCCCTCATTCCGGGGTCCTAGACTCTCCCAGGGTCCCTCATTCAGAAGTCCTAGACTATCCCAGGGCCCCTCATTCAGAAGTCCTAGACTATCCCAGGGCCCCTCATTCAGAGGGTCTAGACTCTCCCAGGGCCCCTCATTCAGAGGTCCTAGACTCTCCCAGGGCCCCTCATTCAGAGGTCCTAGACTATCCCAGGGCCCTTCATTCAGAGGTCCTAGATTCTCCCAGGGCCCCTCATTCAGAGGTCCTAGACTCTCCCAAGGTCCCTCATTCAGAGGTCCTAGACTCTCCTAGGGCCCCTCATTCAGAGGTCCTAGACTCTCCCAGGGCCCCTCATTCAGAGGGTCTAGACTCTCCCAGGGCCCCTCATTCAGAGGGTCTAGACTCTCCCAGGGCCCCTCATTTAGAGGTCCTAGACTCCCCTAGGGGCCGGGCGCCTTTTCTTAGAGGTGAGGTCTGCTCCTGTCCCCCTTAACCTTGCTCTGTTCCATGAGCATGTTGCCACCTCCCAGGCCCAGGTACCAAACAGTGGCCCCGTACCTTGCAGCATGCTGACGTCGGAGAAGACTGTGCTCCCAGAAGAAGACTGGTCAGTCTTCAGCTTGATCTCACTCCGCAGACTGCTGATTTCCATCTGGTACTCTTCGTGGATGCGTTCCATGCCGCTGAGCTCTGAGCGCATGCGGCACAGATCCTCTTGAAGGTTAGCTATGTCTCCCTCATGCTCCACTGCTGCATCCTCAGCCGCCTGCCGCAGAGTGTGAATCTCATCTTGGGCCATCTGCAACTCCTGCTCAATATCCTTCAGTTCCGTCTCCTTCTCTTGCTCCAATATGGAGATCTCCTCCCTGAGGGACCTCAGCTCACCTAGGTGAGACACAGACACACAGACAGAAAGTGGGCTGTCAGGGCACAGGCACACGAAACCCCTCTGGGCCCCCTGAGAAGAACTGACTTGCTTCCCTTCTGGGTACTGTAGAGACACCAGGCTCTGCCCTGCTAGAGAGGAACAACTATCCCTAGAGTAAAAGGAAGGTATTTGAACATCTACCAGCCAAGGAAAAGGGCCCGTTGGAGCCCAGGCATCAGTCAAGCCGTGGAGACTTAGATTGGGGTCGAGGATGACAAAATAGCACTGTGGAGCCTTCCTTTTTTGACAACCTCCTTATCCCCTTCCTCCTGTGTCTGTCCCAGAATTCCCCAAGTAGAGCAGAAGGCAGGACCCTATCTGGTTAGCTGGGTAGTCTACAATGGATCACTTCTGTCACACACAGGTTGTGGTAGCTCTGTGGAAAAATGAGAATCAAGCATCCTAAACCCATCCTGAAGAAGCATCAAAAGAATGTGTGTGTAAGCAGGAGCTAAGGCCTGCTTGTCTCTGAGGTGGAGGGGCCCAGTGCTGCTGCTCTGACCCCAAGTTGGGTTCTACTTGAGATTTTTTCACCTCCACAATTAGTGTAACCCCATTAACTAGCACACATGAACTAGGTAGATGCCTTTGAGCTTCTGTTGTGTGACTGACTGGCACTAGGGGTCATACTATCAGGCTTGGACTGGCTGAATTCAATTAGACATTTACATTAATGTGACCCCACACACATAAAATAGATTTTTCTAAAATTAAACCCTTACCTTCTATCTTAAAACTGATACTAAGCATCAGTTCCAAGGCAGAAGAGCAATTAAAGGCTAGGCAATTGGGGTTAAATGACTTGCCCAGGGACACATAGCTAGGGAGTGTCTTAAGTCAATTTTGAACCCAGGTCTTCTCCACTCCAGGCCTTTATCCACTGTGCTCTCTAGCTGCACAAAATAGATTTTCTAATATGAGATATATTACTGATCTAAGGACTTCCCTATGGCATATATAACTATCTATCTTGAAACAAAAGAAATCTATTCTTGGGAGAGTAAGGAAAGGAAAGTGGGGCCAGTGCTCCACATTAAGGGACACTAGCAGGGACAAAGAACTTAGAAGCTGAGAAACAGAACCACAGGAGCAATGTGGGAAGAGCTGGGTGGTTCATTCTTTTGACAAGTATTTATGGAACAGTTGGCCTGGGCACAGAATGAGCTCCTGAAAGAGAATAAAAGAAACAGAAGACGCTTCTTGTCTTCAAGGTGCTTTAGAACTGGCACTAGGATTGAGCAACCAGGGCTCTGCCAGCATGCCCTTATTTAGAGTGTGCCAACAGTACTTGTATCCCTTCGGCCATACATATAGGGCTAGACTGGACTTGGGATTTCAAAAGGATAGAAAACTTGGGGGCAGCTAGGTAGCTCAGTGGTTAGAGAGCCAGGCCTGGAGATGGGAGGTCTAACTTCAGATGCTTCTTAGCTGTGTGACCCAGAGCAAGTCACCTGATCTCCATTGCCTAGTCCTTACCACTCTTCTGCCTTAGAAGCAATATGGAGTATTGATTCTAAGATGGAAGTCAAGGGTTTAAAAAAAAAGTATAGTATAGAAATAGTTTAGTATTGCAAAACTCCTATTTGTCTTTCCCTTCTTATAACAGATTAGGAACTGTCTCTATTAATGCAGGCCAGCACCTTCTCTATAACTTAAGAGAATTGTCAAGGGCACTTGCCCAGGGTCCCACAGCAAATCTGTGCTAGAGGCAGGACTTCCTAACTACAAGGCCAGTCATTACTATTAACCAAGAACAAGTCATTAAAAAGAAGAGGCTACAGGATGGCACATGTCCTCCCTCTGCCCCAGGCACCCTCTCCAAAAGCCCCAGAGTAGGCAAGCTCCTCCCCAGCTTAATGCCTCTACCCTGCCACCAGTTCCCTGTACTAGTAGTGGTCTCCCTGGGGCAGGCTTCCAAAGAAGGAACCTGAACTACCCTGGCCTCTGTCTCCCTACCCCCAAGCAAGATCTCTAGGTCCAAGGACCGCCATAGTGAATTTTTCTGTAAAAGTGAATTGGAGGGAGCTTTCCTGGTGCTTGACCTAAGCATATTTTCTTGCTTGCCTCAGTTCTAGAACTCAGAATGGGCAGTATTGGCTCTGAGGAGCTTATGGTCTAGTTTGGAATATAAAACACATACGAGTGAGATAACTAGAGAACAGTCATGATGCCACAATATGCATAAACATAAGAGGACACTAGGTACAGTCTGTACAGATCATTCCTGAAGGGATGGGATAGAGCACAGTGATCACAGTAGAGGAGGGTCATCAAGAGAAGGCTTCTGAGAGGAAGTAGGTTAAGAATTAATTTCTGAATAGAGTAAGGAAAAAGGATTGGCACTTATTCCTGGCCTCAGTTTCTCTATCTGTAAAATGAGAAGGTTGGACCAGATGACTTTGAAGGCCCCTCCCGGCTCTAAATCTATGATCCAATGATCCTAAAGTAGAAAATGGCAGGATTTGTGCAGGGAGCCAGCTGCAAAGAGATTGTTGTGACGGATGGGCTGGGCGGAATGAAATGAGCTTGGTGGCATCATTTGATAGAGTTGATATAGTTTCCAAATGCATGGCTGAAAAAGAGGGCCTAGAAAGTATGTCTGTTGGCAAATACCATTTCACAGAATCACAGAACTTCTGAGCTAAAAAAGACTTGGGACTGTCTACTCCAGTCCCAACACAGGAATCCCCATCCCAACTCTCCCCAACCAGCTAGAAGACCTCCAAGGAGAGGGAATCCACCATCTCCCATCTCCCAAAACAACCAACTCTAATTATTGGAAATTCTTTCTGATAGTAAGCCAAACTTTGCTTCTAGGCAATGTCTCATTTCTCCCAAATCCTCCAAATCCCTCTTTTACATGATAGACACCTGAGTATTATTCTTTCTCCTGCTCTCCCCCATTACCCCACGAGACTTTTCTTCTCCAGGTTAAACATTACCAGTCCTTTCAACCTATCCTTATATGACATGAACCCTTCACAAGGCCTTTCACCATTTTAGGTACCCTGCTCTGAGTGCTTTCCAGTTTATCAATGTTCTTGAACAGTGGCGTCTAGAATGGAACACAAGATTTGGAACACCTCTTCTTAAATCCTTTTCCTAATGATTCAGAAATGCAGCCCTACCTAGATTTTACTCTCCCTCCCTCCTTACTCTTCCACAACATTTCTAGTGACCTCCTCTCACTGTTTGGAACCTTGTATATGCAGCTTTGGGGGCAGCTAGGTGGTAAAGTGGATAGAGTGCTGGACCCACTCCATGTCTTGAGTTCAAATCCAGCCTCAGACACTTACTAGCTGTGTGACCCTGGGCAAGTAGTCACTTGAACCTCATCTTTTAAAATGAGCTGGAGCAGGAAAAGGCAAATCACTCTAATCTGTTCACCAAGAAAACCCCAAATGGGGTCATGAAGAGTCAGAAACAACTGAAAAATGGCTGAACAACAAATATGCAGCTTTAGGAAGGTTAGTAACTCCCAACATCCTTTCATTCCACACCCACAATTTCCTTGGACTCCTCAGGAGCTAGAAGGAACTACAGAGATCATTTACTATGCACCATAAACATTTCCACCCAGAAGGGACCCTAAAGGCCATGGAATCCAATCTCCTCATTTTAGAAATGGAGGCAAAGGGACTTGCTATATGAGGCAGGATTTGAGTTCAGGTCTTTCCAACTCCAACGCTAGCACTCATTTAGTCCAACCTCATTGACCTCTAGCTAAGAACCAGAAGAGGGGGTGTGAGTTGGGCCAAGTTGGGAGGGCACAAGTTTGAGATCCAGTTCAGGATCCCAAGGTCTCTGCCTCCATCCACATGGGGTGCCCTTTGCCCTGCACCCTAGCAAGGTCACACCACAAACACTAGCCAGCTTCTCCTAGGCTTCCTGGAGAATGGAAGAGCTGACAGCACTGTAGTCACCTTACTTTGGTCATCTTTTATAGCTACTGATACATGTACATGCCAGAGTTGCTCCCCTTTTGGCCATGGATTGGAAGCTTCTGGAAGAGGAGGACCCCTTTCATTTTTCTTTTTTTCTTTCTTTTTTTTTTTTTTGGTCTTTGTATGCCCAGCAACTAGATCAGCGGTCTGATCAGGAGGCAGGTTTAATGCTTGTTGGCTAAATAGATGATGGGAATGGAGGAAGCTGGGCTAGGTGGCATCTAAGGTCCTAGATGGTATCTAAAGTCCCTCCCATGTATAGACCTTCTAGCCGGCCGGGACGTTCTCCACCTTGAAGGGCAGGAGGCATTGGAAGTCGAGCAGGGTAAGGGGCCCCGGCAGTGAAGCTGGGCTCAGCCTGAGTTGGTAGTACTTAGTGGGAGGGGGTGGGCGGGCTGGGCTTAGGGCGGGGCTTAGGCATAAGGGGCGGGGCTTGTCTGGGAGTTGAGGGGGGCGGGGCTTCGCCGGTAGTTGGCAGGAGCGGGGCGGGGCCTTAAGAGGGGCGGGATGGGATGAGGCAGGTCTCCGAGTCGGTCGATGCTGATTGGAGGTAAGGCAGGGAGTTTCCGCCCTGGGTGGGGGCCTTTGGGGTTTGGGTCAG
>NC_058134.1:123304000-123317165 GCF_016433145.1 Gracilinanus agilis
TATCTGCCCTACTTCCCCCCCAAGTAGCACTGCTCCCTCCTGATCCTGCCTCTGAATCAGCCCTCCCCCTGCCCTATTGCTGCTGCTGCTGCTGCTGTTCCTGGCTGCCCCCTTCCGACTTAGCTGCTAACCCTGATTTTGTGGTTCCCTCCACCTCTAGACCTTCCATCTGTTCTAACCTCCTCCCCAGGTCTCCTTTCCACCCTGACTCTGTGATTCGCTCCCCCCCACCCCCAATCTTATAGTCTCTACTTCTGCCCGTCCCCCTCCCCCCATCTGCTGCTGTTCCTAACTCTGTTAATCCCTGCCCAACAGATCTCTGTTTCTCTCTGCCTCTGCCCCCGATCCTGGGAGGGCCCCCTCTCACCAAAGGTCCCCACATCTGCTTTTCTCTGCCCCACCCCCGTTCTGCCACTGCCCTGGGCTCTGATCCTCACCCATCCTACCACAGGTCCTCCCTCACATCTGTCTTTCCTCCTACCCAGCTTTGCTGCTGCCCCTGCCTCTCCCCACCCCCCATTATAGCTTTGGTCCCCACATCTGCTCCTTTTGTCTGCCGTATCCCAGCTCTGCTGTTGACTCTGACTCTGGGTTTCAAACTCACCGGGGCTGCTCAACCCGGCTCTGTTTCTTTCTGGGCTTAGCAAAGAAAAGGAGGGGAGAAGAGATAGAGGGAAAGGGAGAGAGAAGATGAAGAGAAGTAGAAGGGTTAGGGACGGGGCAGTGGGAAGGGCGGGGGTCTGTTATTTAAACTGTCACTAAAGACTGGCCTCACCATCTTACCTAATTTCCTTCCCCCATCATCCACTCTTCGCGGCGCTTAGGGCAAGAGCGGACGGAGAATCTCTGGGCACCCAGATCCCTGGGGACCGAGCCGGGAGGGAAGGGAAGGGAAGCCGCTTTCCAAAGGGGCAGGTGGGACAAGAGTGACAAACGAGTCCCTGAAGGGGCGGCATAGCAGTGGGTCTGGACATGCAGAAGGGGCGGGGGGTCCGCAGTGGGGGACAGGGGAGGGAAAGATGGAGATCGGGCCTGGGGAGGGAGAGAGGGAGGCACAACTGCAGACGGGGAGGAAGCAATGAAGGGAGGGGCAGTCTAGAAGAGGGAGGAGAGAGGAGAGATGGAGAAGGGAAAGGAGAGCAAGGGATCCAAGAAGCCAGGTGAACACTAGCCCTGACCTGAGCACTGGTTTTTCCAGCTCATGGCTCCTGAACCGTTCCCAGCTTCCATGTCCATGGCCGCAGCGGCTGCCCGTGCTGCTAAGGGATGAAGCCGCAGAGCCTTGGGGAGCAAGGGGGGGGGGGGGGGGGGGGAAGAGGAGGAGCTGCTGGGAAGGCGTGCAGAAGGCGGGGCCCTAGCCCAACCCCTCGAGCTCCCCTCTTCTCCCTTCTTCCTCTCTCCCCAGCCTACCTGACGCAACCACTGGAGGAGGAGGGGTGAGGAGGAAGGGACTATGGCCTCCGCGTTCTCAGGGTCCCAAAGACACCTTCCTCACCCCGCCCCTATTTTGTGCTGCCGCCTGGCCTGCTTCTGGGAAAGGATCCCACCAATTTGTGGCTCAGGCAGGAGCACTCTGACCCCGAGGCACCCCAGCCTTGGCTCTTAGAAGGAGGGACCGCATGGGTTCATTGGGCAGTGGGCTGGGAGCTTGGTTGGACTGCTAGGTTCAGAACGTAACTGCTTTCGTGGGAGCACGCCCCACCCCGGGCAGCGGGGGGAGGGGTTCTGCCCAAAGGAACTGGGGGGACTGGGAGGCAGAACACTGGGGGATCTAGGCTGGCTCTGCGGCCAAGGCAAGCTGGGGCAGCCCTCTAGGATAATGCTTCCCGGGAAGGAAGAGCCTTCCCTGAATTGAGAAGAGCACACCCCTCCAAAGGCCGAGGACCTCGTTCGTGAGACGCATCCGGATTGGAGAGGGAGCTTTCAGCGGCTGCAAGAGGGGAAATAGAGGCCATGTGAATCAGGCAGGAGGCAAGAGATCTGTGGAGTGACAGGGTGGGAGAGGGCGGATATTTCTTGCCCTTGCTCTTTCCCAGCTTCCCCTCTTCCACAGCCCTTTGCTAGGTGGGACTTGGTTTCCTAATTAATAACCCTCAGACTATTGCTACACTGTTCTCTTCCTAATGTAATTGAATTCCACAAGCAATGATTAAGTTCCCAGCCGCATGACAGTAACTTTGTTAAGTGCTGGAAAAAGACGAAGGGGAAAAAAAAAAGCCCCCACTCTAGAGGATCTTGATTTCTATTAAAAGGAAACTATAGGGGCAACTAGATGGCTCAGTGGATAGAGCACCAGGCCTGAAGTCTGGAGGACTTGTGTTCAAATGTGACCTCAAGACACTGCCCTGCTGTGTGACCCTGGACAAGTCACTTAACCCCAATTGTGCACCTTCTGCCTTGGAACTGATACTTAGTATCAATTCTACGCCAGAAAGTCAGGGCTTTTTAAAAAAGGAAACTTGTATACATGGAAATAAATATGAAACATTCAATGGGGGTAAAGACACAGGTCCAACTATGCACGGCAGTTTTAACAGGCTCCAGAGGGCACTGTGGAAGAATAGGAAGAGGGAAGTAGGAACCCTGGAGAGGTAGTGTTGGAAGGGGAGATGGAGTGGTGGGAAGAGCCTCGGCCTCAGCTCGGTGCCCAGAAGAATCACCAGTATTCTGAATGGAGGCATCAGTCCCATACTGGCTTGCCAGTGTAGAAAAGGCAATGCTAATGCTATTAACAATTCTGAGAAGAGACATAGGAAGCTAGTGGGAGCTGGTGGCCGGCCAGATGGCCGGGTCCTAATCTTGCCTGATGGCCAACACTGAGATTGGTGGAGTCTTGGAGCCAGGCTGGTTACAGAGATGGGGAAGACACCGCCCAGGTGCTCAGCTCTAGCCTAGGACTCACTCCAGGCTTGTGTAGATATTGTCATTGTTTAAGAACCGGCTGCGCCCAATATTGGGTTGGCTTCTGTTTGCTTTAGCCTGGATCTCTGGTTCCATTAGTAGGATCTCTGCCCACCAGTGCCAGTCAATCTGCCTCTTAAGGCAGGACTCGAGCCGGGGTGCTCCCATTTTGGCGGGCAGCTCTCTCTCCACTCTCCTATACTGCTTTTTCAATCTATCACACACATGCACACATACACGTGCCGTCTTTGTATTACAGAACGTTTTCACATACGTTCTCTTATTTCAATCTTCAAACAACCCTGTCACGTAGGTGGGGCAGATGTTTTGTTACTCATTTTATGGATAATGAAACGGAGGCCCAGATGGGTCATGGCTTATCTAGAATCACCCAGCGAGTCTAAGGACAGACTCCAATAGAACCCTAGGCCTTCTGACTCCAAGCTCAGGGCACTTTCCCCTATGCCCACATAGTTTCTCAATTTATAGCTGGTTGCCTTCAGGATTCTCCTTCTAGGTTCACCTATGAAAGGAATTAGTAAGACAACCAGAAAATGGAGGCAAAACAGAAACAGACCCACCTCTCCTCTCAGGTGTGGAGGAACAGGAATTTTCCCTGGGGCCTTCCAGGTCCCCAGATTCATGAACCATACCCTTTTCCGTGTGTATGAAGTCCAGAGCCATAGGGGGAGATGCCTGGAATTAAGCTCCAGATGGGTGATCTGGCAAGTGCCGACAGTACCATCCTAGATCCCTTTCCTCTGCTTTGAAGGCCCCATCCCAGGGGGCTCTTCCTCCCCCTTAAGCAGCTCAGGAACCTGAAAGAATCCCCTAGATCATTTCTTTCTGTTGGGGTCACTCTCTATAGGACCCTTTCTTCTGCTGCCTTTCCTTGTAACCACCCCAGCCCACTGCTGCCCCTTGCTCAAGGTTCAGAAATGCCTTTTTATGGGGCAGCTAGGTGGCAGAGTGGATGGAGCACAAAGCCTAAAGTTGGGGGACTTTGGGTTCAAATATGGCCTCAAACACTTCCTTCCTGTGTTACCCTGGGCAAGTCACTTAACCCTGCTTGCCTAATCCCTGCCCTTCTATCTTAGAGTTGTTACTAGGACAGAAAAGAAGGGTTAAAAAGAGAGAAAGAAATGCCTATCTATGACTCTGACTCAGGCTTTAATGTAGACACCAGCTTCATGTGGTTTCATGTACGGTCCTACTACTACAATTTTACCCATTTCATATTCTTTCACACACAATCTCTGCCAACTATTACACAGTTGTGGTTTGTTGTGAGGCTTTGTAAAAAAAAAAAAATTGGATCAGTCAGTGTCAAAAGCAACAGGCCACAAAGCTGGCTATCAATACTCAAGGAAGCCCAGGGTGGGGAGGGCAAAGGCAACAAGGGAAGGGTACTAAGGCAGCCTAAGTCTCTCCTCTACCCCCATGCCAGGACTGACACCTCTAAACTAAGGAAGCCTGGCAACCCTGACATCAGCTGGACAGACACCCCAAAAATGGGACCAGGAAGGGCAAGGAAATGATACAAGCAAGGCATAGGAAGGGAATCTTAGCCATGGTAGCAGGAGAGGATCTAGGATGGTTTTGCAAGAGCCTCTTCATAGAATCAGGTTCCATAAAGCTCTTCTTTAGTCTTGGGTCCATCTTCATGTTGCTCAGGGAACCCCACAGTCAGAGTAGTACAGGTGTTTTATGGGAGAATCCTATTTGGGTGAGCCTCATTAATTTCCCATCCTGAGTTCTCAGGCAAGAAGGTGGCAGTGGGCTAGGGTTATAGAAAGGGGCAAGGTAAAGGAGGAGGATACAAGGAACTATTACAGGGGAAAGAATGGGAACAAGCTTTTATCAAGCACCTGCCAGAACCAGATATCCTTAGTGATGAACTTGGACCACTCCAGGATGGCAAGGCCAATCGGAGCAGCCCCAAGGGGCTCAGTTGGCACGAACCAAGATTCAGGAACAACTACTTTCTAGCTCGTTGCATTGGATACATCTTTGAGGGACCAGGTTGATTTCAAAGCTGATATTCAAATCCAGTTCTGTTAAAAACAGAGACTTTTAGGTCTGGGGCATGTAGCCTAGCCTTCCTCTACCCACTTCTTTTACAAATCAGGGAACTAGAGCTGGGAGAGGTTGGGCAATTTGTTCAGTCATACAGCTATTTTGAAGGCAAAGTTGGGACTAGAACCAAACTTTTCTGATGCCTGGTATAATACCTTATCCACTACACCACACTGTCTCCTGGGGGATGACCTAAACCTGTCATCTCAGTAATCAGCTCAGAGAAGAGTTGGTTCTAATAAACTCCATCCCTGTATTCAAGGGCTCATCCTCCTTCCTAATCCCCCCTGAGCAGCTCATCCTTCCTCTAGATTCATGAAGCTCATTCTCCTGACTTTATTGGTGGTCTCTTTCCCCTACCCCTCAGTTGCTCCCTGTAGCCTTTTGGGTTTTACTACTGTAGTTGGCCTTTTCCCACATGGGTAGTTGAGTTTCTGCCACCTGTTTGTCCTTGGCCTCTGACTTCAGTTTTATAATCCATTTTTGACTCATTGAACTTCTGAGTCTCTTATAAAAAAAGATTGTTCTGTGAGCAGCAATGTGGCTCAGTGGTTAGAAAGCCAGGCCTAGAGACGGGAGGTCCTGGGTTCAAATGTGACCTCAGACACTTCCTAGTTGTGTGACCCTGGGCAAGTTGCTTGACCCCCCATTGTCTAGCCCTTACCGCTTTTCTACCTTAGAACCAAAATAAGGGTTTAAAAAATAAAAATGATTATTGTGAATCACCTATAGGGAGACCAACCCAGAAGCACAACTTTCTGACCCTCTTCACCCTTAAGAGTATTTCAGAGTTGGAAGAGACCTCAAGGATCATCTAACCTAACACCATTTTATAATTAAGGAAACAGACTCATAAGGGAAAGTGTCTTGCTCAGAGTTACCCAGTTTAATCTCAAACTGTACTTCTCCCAGGCCTATTTGGCCTTTGGGAAAGGAGTTTTTAGTTATGGTAAAAGCAGAAAATATGTATGGGGGAAACAGTGGTAGTTTGTGCCCCTAAAATGCTCAGTATTAAAGAACTAGTGCAGGAGGGGATGTCAGAGACCATCTAGACCTACCCTCTCATTTTACAGATGAAGGACGGAAGCCTCCTTACCCCCAAAATGTCAATAAGAACAAAGTAAAATTGGGCTCGTCCGGGATTTGAACCCGGGACCTCTCGCACCCTAAGCGAGAATCATACCCCTAGACCAACGAGCCAGAGTTGAAAATAGTTGTCCAGATGTGGTTTTGCCACATCATCAGCATCCAAGTCTGGTAATAGGCAGTTAGTTGCTCCCTTCCTTCTTCCAGCCTACCTGGCTAGCAGCCCAGGTCTTGGCTTCATTCCCCCTCACTTTTTGAACTTTCTCTCCTCCCCTCCCAGCTTCAGTGCTACAGTCTGGAGAGCCCTTACTTTTTATACACTGGTAGTGTCTGTGCATGTGTTGGAGTGGGCGGGGGAGGGGGGGAGGAGGAGAGGGTGGGTTGTTAACCTCCTCCATTGGTCAGACAGCCAATGGATTTGCTCCTGAAAGATGTGTAGGAACAGAATGAATCTGTAACGTCCAGGAACTTCTCTAGGATGACTTTCCCTTTGCAAGTCTAGGGAACGAGCTTCTTTCTAATCTTCTATAAGTTACAAATTGCACTTAGAGACTGGCGGTTCTTAGATTTTTCTCATCTATTTCCCATGAGGCCCCACCCCAAAATACACACAGCAGCCGACCCAAAGCCCAACATGCGTTTCTGTGAGCCAGGAAAATCTTCCTTTAACCCAAGACATCAAAAGCTTAAAATTGTTGAAGGGGAGGGCCGTAGGCAGTAGTGATTATGAGGAAGAGGTAGGATTCAGAAGTATACAAGTACAAGCAGAAAGAAGAATGTGATTCAGTGGGATGAATGCTGGCTCGAGGACTAGGTTCTAGATCATTTCGCCTGCCTTAAACTTTACATGTCCCATTAGTAATACATCTTTATAATGGTGGATTATTTTTCTAGAACCCTTTCCTTCTGTCTTAGAATCAATACTAAGAATCAGTTCCAAGACAGAAGAGCAGGAGGGCTAGGCAATTGGTGTTAAGTGACTTGCCCAGAGTCACCCAGCTGGTTAGTGTCAAATATGAGGTCATATTTGAACCCAGGATTTCCCATCTCCAGGTCTAGCACTCCATCCACTGAGTATAACTTCCTCATTACAGTGTATTATTGTGACAATCAAAATAAGATAATATATACAAAAATGTTCTTGTAAACGACAAAGCAAATCATTATAAAGATGACATCTGGGAAGAAATTTTCCCAGTAACTGCTATTGTTTCCACCAACGGTATAACCAGAGAAATATGGGGAACCCAATCAGAACTTTTCTTAGATCTGCAGTTTGCTTTCTGCAGTTGTTGACTCTCCCCAACCATGAACATTAGCTGACTGACAGATATTAAATCTACAAGCAATCAGTCCACTAGCATTTCTTAAGCACCCACTACGTGCCAGGCATTGTGCTAAGAGATGAGGATCCAAAAAAAGGCAAAAAACAGCCCCTTTTCCCAAGGAACTCACAGGCTAATGGGAGAGACAACATGCAAAAATTATGTACAAACAGTATATACAAGGGCAGTCAAATGGCAAAGTGGGTAGAATGCTGAGTCTGGAGGACCTGGGTTCAAATCTGGTGTCAGATATTTTATAGCTGAGAGACCCTGGGCCAGTCACTTAACCCCATTTACCTAGCCCTTGCTGCTCTTTTGTCAAAGAGTTGTTACTAAGACAGAAAGTAGATAGATAGATAGATAGATAGATAGATAGATAGATGACATTGAGAAAGGTGTCAGGGAGAAATCACTAAGATTAAGGAAAATTTCAAAAGACATCTTGTAGAAGGTGAGACTCCAAATTGATATTGAGAGTAAGCTTGCAACCAAATAGAGGCTTCTTTCTTTGTTAGTCAAGTGCCTATGTTAAGTCCTACTATGTGCCAGGCAGGGTAGCTAGTTTGCAGAGTGGGTAAATGCCTGACATGACAATAGGAAGACTTATTTCCTGAGTTCAAATGTGGCTTCAGATACTTCCTAGCTGTGTGACCCTGGGCAAATCACTTAACCCTGTTAAGTGTCACTTAACCTAGCCTTAGTTTCTCATCTATACAATGAGCTGGAGAAGGAAATGACAAATCATTCCAGTATCATTTTTTAACCCTTTACCTTCTATCTTAGAATCAATATCACGTATTGGTTCCAAGGAAGAAGGGTGATAAGAGCTAGGCAGTAGGAGTTGTGATCTCCCGACTACTCCAGTTTCTTTGCCAATAAAACCTGAGATGGGTTCAAGGCAGAATCAGAGACAACTGAAACAAGTGAACAACAATGAAATGTGTCAGGCAGTGTGTGAGGGGGATAAGAAGAAAAGCAAAAGATGTCCCTGCTTTTAAGAGGCTCATAAGTCTAAGGGGGTTAAACTCCATGCAAACATGCAAAAACCACATACAAACAAGATGTGTGCAGGATCAATAGGGAGCAATCTCTGAGGGCCAGCACTCGGACTGAGGAGGGCTGGGAAGCACTTCTTGCAGAAGGAGTCCCTGAAGCCAGGAGGTGCTGATGATGAGGTAGGGCATTCCAGGCATGGGAGATAGCCAGAGAAAATGCTCAGAGGTTAGAGTTGGAAAATTGTATGAGAAGAATAGCATGGCTGCCATATAGATTCTAAGAAGGTAAGGGCTAAAAAAAAAGGAAAGAAAAAAAGAAACTATAGCTTTTGGGGGGGAGGGGAATGGGAGGCCCTAGCTAAAGAGATGACTGTAGTCTTCATATAGGAGATGGTACTTGAGCTGGGCTTTGAAAGCAACTAGAAATTCTTAGAGCAAAAGTGGGTAGGGAGGGCATTTCAGGAGTGGAGACAGCAGAGGCAAGAGCAAAGAGATGGGCGATAGGAGATTTCTTGCTAATAAAGCAAGAAAGCCAGTTTGGCTGGGAGAGGTAGGTGGCTCAGGGGATTGAGAATCAGATCTGGAGAAAGGAGGGCCTGGGTTCAAACCTAGCCTCAGATACTTCCTAGCTATGTGACCCTGGGCAAGTCATTTAACCTCCATTGCCTAGGAATACTCACACATCTGGAATGTGGTCCTACAGCCTACTTGAGTCCTTCCCACAACCTTCTTCTAAGGTTAAACTTTGACCATTCAGCATTTCTCCAGGCCACCACCTCCAAAAATCATTTATTCCCCATCTCCTCGCCTTCGTCTTCCTCTCTCCGGTTCTTCTTGCAGAAGTACTGGGCCACCACTACAGGAACCTGTACACTAGTCATCTTTTTCTCCCCTTCATGTCTCTGAAAGGGGGCTGATGACAAGGTGGGAGGGATGTAAGGGTAGAAGGCTGCATTTCCCAAGTGATACATGTGGCTGTGGCCCAATTCTTGGACCTCCCTGGCGTATCAGGAAACATCACTGGACTTAGAGCCTGGCCAGAGGCTCACCCCTACAAGGCAATCACCGAGGGTCATCCACAGAGCACAAACAGCTACAGGGAAGGCCCGGTAGTTCAGACACTGCTCAATCCAAAGTAGAAATGCAAAGACCTGGAGGAAAATTCTCATTTTCTTCTCCAAGACTTCTTTTGGGCCTTTAAACCCTGAAGAACCTTTCGTTGTTTTCTCCTCTGAAAATTTTCAAGACTTTGTTTCAAAATTTAGCCTACATGATACTTTTTATAAACAAACCAAGTTCTACCCAATACATTGCTAGGCCCCTAAACTAATAAAATTATGTTGGAAAAACTGAGTAGGGGCCTGGCAATGGACTGTTGTCCAAAGCCATCCTGGGTAAGTGTGGATGGGCTCATCTCATCATCAAAAGATCAATTCTCTGACTGGAGCAACCCAAGGAAATGAATAAACAAAGTGCGTTTGTGTTTTTTTTTTTTTTTAAGTTATGTATTTTCTAGAACCGAATACTGACTGTGTAATTATAATGACCAGGTTTGACAATCGGGGAGGAAATAAAAAAATGCATGGCCCTCTCTCCCTTCCTTCCTGAGGGAGTGGACTCTGGGAATGGAACGTGGCATATGCTATCAGTCCTGGCTGATTAGATTGGCTGAACTCCTTTTTTCCCTTCTTTGTCACAAGGGATAGGGGGCTGGATGGAGATATAATTACAAGTGTGATACAAAACCCAAAAGATAATGCTACTTTTATTTAAACTTAAAGACTTCTGTTTTAGAATCACAACTACATATTGGTTCCAAGGCTGAAGAGCGGTAAGGACTAGGCAATTGGGGTTAAGTGACCTGTCCAGGGTCACACAGCTAGAAAGTGTCTGAGGCCACATTTGAACCCAAGACTTCTTGTCTCTAGGCCTGGCTCTCTATGCACTGAACCACCCAGCTGCCCCAATAAATACTACTTAAAAAAAATTACACATTGCCATCATTCCCGAGATATATAAAAGTGTTGTCTGCTCTAGAAACCATCCCACATATGCTAGGAAATCCCATGAATGCAATTATAAAGTTAAGAAGCAGCCATTTGTTAGTCCTTAGGACATATTAAATCCTAGGTGAGTAAATGCAATCGGGGGGTCTTTGCATATATCTATCAATCAACAATTATTAACCTTTATTAAGTGCCCTTTACATGCCAGGCCCTCTGCTAGATGTTGGGGATACAAAGACAAAATAAAAGTCCCTTCCTTTAAGATGCCTTTGTCACCTCAAGAAGCTCATATATTCTACTCCTGACCTCAGTCTTCACTTAGCCTCTAGAATGTTCTGTTTCCTTAGAATCTCTTCATTTGAGCATGAGCAAAACCTTTCTTCCCTTTGTTCACATAAGGCTATGATAAAGTTTTTAAAAAAGCAACAAAATGGAAAGCAAATGAAAAGAAACAAAGTGACACAAAAACATGCAGCAGATGACAGAGAGGATTCCTTTTGATTGAACACAAGCATCTTTGCTCCTTCATTCTGCAGAATGCATGAAAAATGCAAGACATGAATATGAGAAAAAGTAAATGAGAACGAATAGCCTACAAGTCATGATGAGTCCTAGAGGAAGGAAATGAAAACACACTGGAACACTTCATACATTGAAATTAATTTAAGTATAAATAGTAATTAAGGGGGCAGTTGGGTGCCTCAGAGGATAGAGAGCTAGGCCTGAAACCAGAGGACTTGGGTTCAAATTTGACCTCTGGCTGTGTGACCCTAAACAAGTCACTTAACCCCAATTGCCAAGCCCTTACTGCTCTTTTTTTTAAACCCTAATATCTTTTATATATATCCTTCTATATTAATTTTATTTGTTTCAGGGCTAGGCAATGGGAGTCAAGTGACTTGCCCAGAGACACACAGCTAGGAAGTGTCTAAGGCCAGATTTGAACCTAGGACCTCCTGTCTCTAGCCCTGGCTCTCAATCCACTGAGCCATCCAGCTGCCCTGCCCCTTACTGCTCTTCTGCTTGGAATGGAAAATTAGTATTGATTCTAAGACAGAAGAAAAGTTTTTTTTTTTAAAGTATTCACTAAGCAAGTACTTTTGATGTTTAATGTTGCTTCTAATAAAACATTTGATTTTTTTAACAGTTAAGAGGGTGCCATATGAAGACAAATTGAATTTCTGGGTTTAAAGTAGGAAGAAAAGGTGACAAAGATAGTGGCTTTTTCCTGGGTAAGCATGGAAAGACATAAACCACATTAGGACCAATGGTAGTTTCACTTACCTGAGGAGTGTTGCATGATGGCAGGCCTGGGAACTAAGGGACACAGAATGTAGACTATATACAGGGCCGTATGAAGAAGGAAATAAGCTGAGATTCCAAAGGGGAGTAGATAATGGGGAGGGGCCAATGCTCCTCTCCAAGGAAGTTATCCACATTAGTCATGCCACCGGGACTTCACTCTACTGGTTTTGTGAATTTACTCTTTAATGATGGCAATTGACTTCTGGAAGAAGTGAAAAAAGACTCCCACTTAATGGCCCACTTTCAGAGCAGGGTGGAAAACAAATTCCTGGTTAGAAGCTGCTGCTGGTACAGTAGATAGAGTGCTGGACTTGGTGTCAGGAAGACCTGGGTTTAAATCTAGTCTCTACTATTTAGCTGTGTGACTCTGGGCAAGTCACTTAATACTGTTTGCCTCAGTTTCTTCAAGTATAAAATGTAGATAATAATCACCTAACTCATAGAGTTGTTGTGAGGATCAAATGAGATCATATTACACTTAACATGTAGTAGGCACAGTATAAATGCTTCTTTATTCTTTATATGCCTTTTAATAAACCTATATTACGTTAATGCCTTGGTTGCTTTCAGCAGTCTAGGTCTGATGCTTCCGAGGAGATCTCTCGTGTGGTGATGGTGGTGGTGAATAAGCCCATAGAATTATTAGTAAGAGACCTTCATGGTTAAAGCTGGTCTCTCTAAGCCCAGAACTTCAGTGATAGGCCATGGATTATATTTAGAGTTTTATTGACTGGAATCTATCAGTTCTCCTGTTTAGATAGTATTCTCTACCTTAATTTTATGTGTAGGCCAATAGCAAAGGCTGACTGAGTAGCCAAGTCTAATTTTTCATTATTGGCTGGCATGAGTTCTGAAGGAGATACACCTTTCTCACTCTGAAAGCCTAGCTCATATTCTTTCTAGGTTCCAAATCTATCGGCTCTCCTGTTTGGATAATTCTTTCTCTTAATTGCTACATGTGGGTCAAAAGCTGAGGCAGATTGAGTAGCTAAGTCTGGTTTTTTTCCTTGCTGAAATTCAACTTCTTTTCTCTTTTAAACTGGTCCAATCATTCTGGAGAACAATTTGGAACTATGCCCCAAAACCTACTAAGTAATGTATGCTGTTTGACCCAGCAATCATACTACTAGATCTATGTAACCAAAAGATCAAAGTAAAAGGGACTCTCTTTTTGCCTCTATGGACAAAAATTTATAGCTGCTCTTTTTTTTTTTTTAAATTTTTATTTTTTTATTATTTATTTATTTTTTTTAACATTTATTAATATTCATTTTTAACATGGTTACATGATTCATGCTCCTCCTTTCCCCTTCAACCCCCCCCCCCGCACCCCCCCTACCCATGGCCGATGCGCATTTCCACTAGTTTTGTCATGTGTCCTTGATCAAGACCAATTTCCAAATTGTTGGTAGTTGCATTGGTGTGGTAGTTTCGAGTCCACACCCTCAATCATGTCCACCCCGACCAATGC
>NC_058134.1:123322006-123323331 GCF_016433145.1 Gracilinanus agilis
TCCCAATGGATAGTATAGCTACTCTTCCCTCTCCGGGTTGATTACACTAAGAGTAAGGTTTGATTATTACCTCTTAATGCTCTCTTCCTCTCCTTTTTATAATAGTATTTGTCCCCTCTCCCTCCCATGCCCTCTTTGTGTGTAATAGAATATTCTGTTATTCTTATTCACTGAAGTTTCTCTTGGTGTCCCCTGTTATTTACCCCCTCTTTCCCATCCCCCACGCCATCTTAGATTAGTGTTCCACCCTCACCCTGTGAATTATTCTTCTGATTACTATAATAGTGAATATTATAATAGTGAATAGAGTTCACTACAGAGAATTAAACATAACATTTCTCTACATAGGAATACAGATAATTAGATCTCACTGAGGCCCTTAAAAAGGCAAATTTAAAAATTATAAGTTTTCTTTCTTTTCCCTCTGTATCTTATTTACCTTTTCAGGTTTCTCTCAATTTTTGTGGTTCGATATCAAACTTTCCATTTAGCCCCGGTCTTTTCTGTGCAAATACCTGGAATTCTTCAATTTTGTTGAATGCCCATACTTTCCCTTGGAAATATATAGTCAATTTTGATGGGTAGTTGATCCGTGGTTGCAGGCCCAGCTCTCTTGCCTTTCTGAATATTGTATTCCAAGCCTTACGGTCTTTTAGAGTGGAGGCTGCCAGATCCTGTGTGATCCTAATTGGTGCTCCTTGATATTTGAATTGTCTCTTTCTGGCTTCTTGTAAGATTTTTTCTTTTGCTTGAAAGCTTTTGAATTTGGCAATAATATTTCTAACCGATTTCTTCTCTGGGTCGAATGTGGTCGGTGTTCTATGAATCCTTTCAATGTCTATATTGCCCTCTTGTTGTAGGACTTCAGGGCAATTTTGCTGAATAATTTCTTTTAGTACGGAGTCCAGGTTTCTATTAATTTCTGGTTTTTCTGGAAGGCCAATTATTCTCAAATTGTCTCTTCTAGACCGGTTTTCTTGGTCTGTCACTCTCTCATTGAGATATTTCATGTTTCCTTCTATTTTTTCAGTCTTTTGACTTTGTTTTATTTGTTCTTGTTGTCTTGAGAGATCATTAGCTTCCAGTTGCTCAATTCTAGCCTTTAGGGATTGATTTTCGGCCCTAATCTTCTGGTTTTCGGCCATAATCTTCTGGTATTCGACCATAATCTTCTGGTATTCCTTTTCAATCTGGTCATTTCTGGTGTTCAATTTGCTTATCAGTTCATTTGGTTTCTGAGCCTCACTTTCCAGTTGCAAGATTCTACCTTTTAAACTGTTATTTTCTTGCCAGATCTCTTCCATTTTCCTCAAAATCTCAGTTTT
>NC_058134.1:123323430-123412024 GCF_016433145.1 Gracilinanus agilis
GTTATTTTCTTGCCAGATCTCTTCCATTTTCCTCAAAATCTCAGTTTTGAACTCTTCCATAGCTTGTGAGGAGTTTTCCTTATTTGAGGAGGGTCTGGATGCTTGTTTGTTCTCCTCCTCTGTTTGCTCGGTTGTCTGGATTTTCTCTGTGTAAAAGCTGTCGAGTGTTAAAGACTTCTTTTTCTTGTTATTATTCTTCTTTCTCTTCTGAACTTCCTGTGACTGAGTAGCCATCATTAGCCCAGCAGCTTCTCAGATTTATCCTCGCGCTCAGTGTCTGTTCCTGGTCTATTGGTTCCTGCGGTCTGAGTTCTGGTTTTTTCCAAGGTCAAGCCCCCTGGTGGACCCCCTTGCTTGATCCTCTGCAGTAGGTTCCTTTACAAGTCTCAGGGCGCTGCTTCCACAGTCGTATACCCGTCTGCACTGGTTCCCCACTCAGGTTTTCAGAGCTTTAGTTCCTGGCTGTGTCTGCCTCCACCCACGCCTGCGCCCAGCGTCCACTCTCTGCTCCCGCGCTCAGATTTCGCGTGCGTTTTTTGACTTAATGGGGTCCTAAGTCTTGCTGCTCTCAGGAACAGGTCCCGGAGCTGCTGATGACTCGATGGGTGCCCCAAACTTGCTCTATTTCTTTTTAGCTGGGTTCGGAGCTATAGGTGAGTGTGGAGGGGGTGGGGGTGGGGCGGTTGCTCAGCTCGCGATTGAGTGAGAGCCCTTTTTAGCCTGGAACTGTCTCGATTCCACGTACCTTCCACGCTGTGCCCTGTTGTGGGGTTCCTCCGTTCGTCTGGACTTGTTTTTATGTCCCCTTGAGGAGTTTTGTGTGTTTCGGTCAGGAGAGGTTAAGAGCTGCTTCTTACTCTGCCGCCATCTTAACCCGGAAGCCCCCTTATAGCTGCTCTTTTTGTGGTGGCAAAGAATTGGAAATTGAGAAGATGTCCATCAATTGGAGAATCACTAAACAAGTTGTGGCATATGATTGTGATAGAATACTATTGTGCTATAAGAAATGATAAGGGTGATGAGTTCAGAAAAACCAGGGAAGACCTATATGAACTGATGCAAAGCAAAGTGAACAGAACCAGGAAAACATTGTAATGATGATTAGCTGGGAAAGACTAGCTACACTGATCAATATAATAATTCAAGATAATTCCAAAGGACTCATGATGGAAAATGCTATCTATCTCCAGAGAGAGAGAACTGATAAACTCTGACTGCAGAATGAAGCCTATTTTTTCACTTTTTTTTTTTTTTTTGCTGCATGGCTAATATGGAAGTATATTTTGCATAACTTCACATGTGTAATTGATATATTGCTTGCCTTCTCAATGCATGAGGGAGGGGCTGAAGAGAGGGAGAGAATTTAGAACTCAAAGTTTTAAAAATGAATATTAATACTAGAATTTGGAGAATTCTTTGGACATCCCTTTGTGACTCTTAATGATCCCACCATGTACAAGGGAATAGTTCTTCTCCCTTTCCCCTCTCTCTAATATTTGAATAGTGGGAGAAATCATAGATTACAGAATCTTAGAGCTGAATGGGACCTCAAAAGCCCAACCCAAACCATTAGAATCCATCAATCAATAAGCATTATTCAGGACTTCCTAAGTAATTGGAAGGGGTAGCTAGGTAGTATAATGGATAGAGTACTAGTCTTGGAGTCATCTTCTTGGGTTCAAATCTGGGCTCAGACCCTTACTAGCTGTGTGACCTGAGCAAGTCACTTGACCCTATTTGCCTCAGTTTCCTCATCTGTAAAGTGAGCTGGAGAAGGAAAGGTCAAACTACTTCAGTATCTTTCCCAAGAAAACTCAAATGGCATCCTGAAGTGTTGGGCATGACTGAAGACACTGAAACATGAACAGGTAACTGGAAAGTAGTAGCTCCTGGTAAGGAGATTTCACTTTATCTGGGGAGACATGTATATATGCCATGTAACTGATTGCCCTGATCTATTCTCCATTAACCTTAAGGGGATCTGGAGGCATCTCAGCTCTTAGAAAATGACTCCAGACCAGACTGATGGTGTTCCCTTAACCAATAACAGTAGGATTAGTTTTTACAGAGGAATCTTTACTGCCAAAGGTATAATCATAAATATACAAAGTTACTCCCCAACAGTTGGGCCTTGATCCCTCTTTCCTCTTGCACCACCTCAGTCTCTAGGAAAGGGATTATGTTCACAGCGTAGTGCAGTTCCTATATAGCACAGTCCACATTCCAAGCCCACAGTCCCTTTGGGCACCCTGGCTTCTCTGGGCTTACCTGCCAGGCCAACTGAGCGCAACATCCTGCCTGTAATCCTGACTATAAGATGGGCATAGCTAGAACTCCCAGGGCCAAGGAGGATCCTAAAACAGGACAAATGACACTGAGCAGAAACAAATACTCCCCAAGATAATTTCTTGGATCTGGAGCAAAGGCAAGGAGAAGATATTCTCCCTCCCAATTCAGTTCATGGCATCCACACTGTGGGTGAGTTATTATCTTTATGCTCTGGATGCAGCAAGTGTAGAGGCAGTCTCAGTCCGGCCTGTTTTGGCTACACAGCCAATGAAAGGAAGCCACTCCTTCCCACGTGGTAGGAAAAGGCAGAACGCTGAGGGCCTTCATGTTGGGAGGTCTCAGCACTGCCCCTCCCCTTATTAGTCCTCTTACATAAGCACATATGAAATAGATGCAAATAAAGGTTGCAGGGAAAAGACAATTCCCTCCTCTCGGCAGCATCCCTGACAAGTGACCATCCTTTGCTTGAAGACCTTTTAAGGCAGCTTATCTTCCTCTGGGTTAGCTCTAATTGTTAGGAAGGTCTTCCTTACTTCAAGGATAAATTTGCCTCTTTCTAGCCATTGCTTTTAGTTCTCAAGTAAAACAAATCTAATTATTCCTCCATGGGACATCCTTTCAAATGTCCTTCCTATCCTCGAAGGCATCCATTTTCTGGGCAAAACATTCCCAGTTCTCTCAATGACTGTCACATGACGAGGACTCTAGTCCCTTCCCCATCTTGGTTGCCCTCCTCTGAACAGTCTGGATTATCAATGACTTTCCTAAAAAGTGCCCAGAAATGAATTCACTGGGACCCCTATCTCCTAGCCCTGGACACTGCCTCTTTTAATGTAATCTAATAAGAGCTAATATTTATCCTTTTCTTTATTCAAAGATATATTTTTTTCCAATTACATGTAATTTTCAACATGTTTTCCAAAATCGTAAGATGGAAATTGTCTCCCCCCTTCCTGTTCTTGGAGATAGTAAGCAAGTTTATCTGGGTTATACATGTAAATTGGCCATTGTTATAAAAGAATGCTTATATATAATAACATATAAATATATATGTATATAAATTAATGTGAAAAATAGTATACTTTGATCTGCATTCCAACTCCCACAGTTCCTTCTCTAGAGCTGGATGGCATTCTTTGTCATAAGTCCTACAGAATTGTCTCAGATCATTGTATCGAAGAGCTAACAATGGTGCTGTAAGGTTGGCAAAGAGGTTTATCAATATAATCTCTCAATTGATCTGCTTAACAACTCTCTGGGAAATACTAACTCTATTTTACAGATGAGGAAACTGAGGCACAGAGGCAGGTTAAATGGCTTGATCAGGGATACATAACTAATAAGTATCTGAGGATGGATTTAAATTCAGGTCTTTCTTGCTTTAAGATCAGTACTCTATCCACTACACCACACCTGTTGTCCCCAAGATTACATTAGCTTTCCTTGACTACATGCCTCATACTGACTGGGGAAGTCATGGATCCTTACTGGAGGCCTTTTATTTTTAAATTTTATTCATTTTTTATTCTGAATGTAACACTCAGCAAACAAAATGAACATTTCCATATATATTGTAGGAAAGATTATACACTGAAACTGTGAATCTCTAATATACACAGCTTGCTTTTAAGCCTATAATAAATTCAACACATAACTCTCAACACTGTTTTCTGCTTATTTGGTATTCCTTCTGGCTTTCTTTCTGTTTTCTTCTCATTTTAAAGGGAGGGGGAACCCTATTTCCAACTCACCTCTCCCTCTCACCTCCCTATATACCTCAGCCCCCACTGAAAAGAAAGAAAAAACCCTTATAACAAACTTGCATTTGCATACTCAAGCAAAACAAATTCTGAGATGGCTACATCCAAGAATATATGTCTCATTTTGCTGCCTGAGTCCATCCTCTTTCTATCGGGAGGTGGGTGATGTGCATTTTCATTGGGCCTTGGAATCTCGCTTGGTTATTACAATGATCAGAATCCTTAAGTCTTTCAAAGATGTCTGCCTTCACAATGTTATTACTGTAAAAATTCAACTCCATCAGTTCATCCAAGCGTTCCCAAGGTTCTCTGAAACTATCTCTTTCATCGTTGTAATGGCACGATAAAATATCATTTTATTTATATTCTTTATATTTATATTCCATTTTATTTATATACCATAATTTGTTCAGCCATTACCCAATTGATGGACACTCAGTTTTGAATTCTTTGCCACTACAAAAGCAGCTATTATACATATATTTGTGCCTAGGAGTCCTTGTTCTTTTTCTAAGATCTCTCTGGGGATAGAAGCCCAATAGTATAACTAGATCAAACAGTAAACACAGTTAGTGACTTTGGATATAGTTCCAAGTAGCATTCCAGAATGATTTTATGAATGCAAGCTCCATTCGCAATGCATTAACGTGCCAACATTTCTCATTTTCCTTTTTTGGTCATCTTTGCCAGTCTGATGGGTGGCTTTTTAGAGGTCTTCAAGCAAAGGATGTTTGATGATCACTTGTCTGTCTACTAAATCCTGAGATCTTTTTCATGTGAACAGTTTACTACCATTCCCATCTTGGATCTATAAAGCTGTTACCTCTCTATTATATTTCATGTTAGTGGATTCAGTCCAATATCGGAGCCCTTCAAGATCCTTTGGAATCTGTCTGACTCTTTAATTCAGGATCCAATGTATTAACTATTCCTCCTTGCCTTGTACAAACCAAGATGAGCATGGATGACATCTAGACCTTTCTCCAAGTTAATTGAATGTTTTATTTTGTCTGAAGATATAATTTCATTAGTGTAGCAAACTCCTGGAGAGGAATCTTCTTCTACCAATTCAGATAGGCAATTATTTTTTTTTAAACCCTTAACTTCTGTGTATTGGCTCCTAGGTGGAAGAGTGGTAACGGTGGGCAATGGGGGTCAAGTGACTTGCCCAGGGTCACACAGCTGGGAAGTGTCTGAGGCCGGATTTGAACCTAGGACCTCCCGTCTCTAGGCCTGACTCTCAATCCACTGAGCTACCCAGATGCCCCCAGATAGGCAATCATTTTGCTCTTTATAGTGTTAAAAATTGGCCCAGGGGCAAAAAGGATAAATGATTTGCTCAGGGTCATACAGCCAGGGTGACCTTCAACCCTGGTTTTCCAAACTCCCAGGCCAGTTGTTTATACAGTATTCCATTTAGTTCATTAATAAAAATGTTAACTAGCCCAAGCCATTCCCCCCTAAGTCATACATAGCAATGGATAGAATTGGTTCCTGGTGAAAATGTAATGGGGGCTGATGATGTGGTCCCCACACCTAGACGAGATTGATGAGGTTGTTTCTGGAAAAAACTTGATAACATGTAATAGAAATTCCTTAAGGCAGCTAGGTGGTTCAGCAGATAAAGAGCTGGCCTGGAGTCAAGAAGACCTGCGTTCAAATCCAGATTCAGACACTCTTATGTGCCTATGGACAAGTCACATAACCTCTATTTGCCCCAGTTTCCTCAACTGTAAAATGATAATGATTATAATAGCTCCCAGGGTTGTTGTGAGGCTCAAATGAGATATCTATAAAGAGCTTAGCATAGTGCTTGACACATAATAGGCACTACATAAATGCTTATTCCCTTCTCTCATCCTTAATTTGGAGCCTGTGCAAATGTTCTGTAATTAGTCCTGGACTGCTAATCATATGAGAGAGACAGACTTGATTGACTAGCCTAAAGGGCATTCAAAAGACATTAATAGCAAGGAAGTCTTCCTTCCTACCTGGCTGTGTTCGAGTGAGGAGACAGTGTTCAGGGGGAGAGAGGAGGTGAAGACTAAGCAGTCAGTGGGAAGAAAGGCTTCAGGCTTTTATCTCCTCACCAGGGCCGAGTGGCCTCTGAATGCATGGCCCTGCTATTGCTTCTCTCCCTGCTGTGCCTATTCTTTCCTGTTTTCAGGTGAGGGAATATTAGAGATGACTATGATATTGTGAGTTTCAAAAGATCAGAAGCATGAACCACTAGAAAGAAGTCTATGAGCTGGAGTCCATGATAGAATTTGCCAGAAGCCAGATGATGAAGAAGGGTGGGCCTTGCTTGACCCAGCCCAGCAGGAACAAAGGTGTGGATTCATCTGCCCATCATTTGGGAAGTGAATTTGATGAGGCAAATACCATATAAAATTGTGTTAAGCCTGAGCCCACTCTCCCCCAGGGCTTACAAAGTTTTTGGGGAAATATTTATAATTTAGGTTCTTGCTATATCTTCCCAGGAAATATCCCTTTGTAAAAGCTAATTGATGTTAATTAGTTAAATGGAACTGGGGCACTAATTGCTGACAGTAAACAGTGGGGAGAACATGCTAGAATGAGAGCTTGAGCTGGCAACATTAGAGGAAGATACACACCAGCTCCTCAAAGGTGTCTCTAGAACTTAGGAGGCAGAGGTAGGCCATTCTGGAAGAGTGAGTTCAGAATAATGGAAATACTGAAAAGCAAAAAAAGAATCAAAAAAGAGTCCTTAGAGAAAGGAAGTGCACTCTAGAAGTTTTGTCTTTGTCTTACAAAAGGGAGAGAGAGCACTGAAAACCCAAGAGTATTCCTTGCCTTTTCTTTGAAACAGGTTTTCAGAGCTAATGAAAGCCATGAAGAATGACTAGAAAGGATGGAGGGGGGAAAATATACCATCTAGTCCTTTTCTTTAGTAAGCAGAGAGAAGCTGGGGAAAATGGATTGACGAGGGTCCTCTACCATCCTGAGGACTGTACGTGACTGGGGCTTTACATATATCCTTGGGCCTGCTCTTAAGTGGCTGCCTTCCATTCATCAAAATGCAGGGCTGAGTCAGAGATCTTCTCCAGGCCTTGCTTTGATCAAGAATCCCCCAAAATGATCTACATGACCCTTTCACTAATTGTTTATGATGCTTGGAGCCTCCCTTTGACCTGCTTTATTTCTGCTACTGCTAAATGTCAATTCTGACTCCCCCTGGTTCCTTGCTGCCTTGTTGTGTCACTACAGAACCTGGACATGCCTCTGCTTACCTCTGTCCCCTTTCAGACTATGAGAAACTTAGTGTTGTTGTTAATAATATGTTTTATATAGGCTTTAAGATGACCCAGTGTTCTTACAGCAACCCCACGAAGTGGGTAGCTTTCAGGAACTCTCACTCATTATTCCTAGGTCTGCCTTCTGGAACCAAGTGGAACAAATAACAATAGTGAATAATAGCTAATGTATAGGTTTACAAAGCTCTTTACATATGTTAACTCATTTGATTCTCCCAGCAACTATGTGAAGTAGGTGCTATGAAGGGATGATTGAATAAATGAAAAAAAAACATTTATTAAACATTTAAAATGTGCAAAAAGCACCATAAATACAAATAGAAAAGCAGGGCCATCCCTGCTATCAAGGGTTGAAATTCTATTGGAAGATACAAGCTACTAGCTGAAAGTCAGGTGAAAAGGACCAGACCATAATGCCTCTTTAATATAATTAATTTCCACTGATAAAATAATGTCAGTTTCTAATATTGAACTATTTGATAGTACAAAGGGTTTTAGTGACAAGAATTTTCTTTTCTGGGTCTTGGTTGGTGTGTGTTGGCTGTAAACACCTCCAGGAATAGTTACCAGTTTGAATCACCTTTGGGGCTCCTTCCTACGATGATGGCTGATGGCTTGGGGCGGGAAGCATTGCTGTTCACTTTGGCTTTGTGGTCTTGAGCTATCTCCTTAAGGGTCTGTGTTTTGACTAGCCTGGCCCCTTCTTCACAGGAGTTGCTTCCCTAGATGATGGCTGTGGAAACTGGTCTTGAAGAAGGACTGAATGAGAATGGGAAAAACAGAGGAGAAAATCTAGTGGAAAACTCAATGCTATAAACTTCTCGCTGGCCCAGGCCAGGTAGAAGAGGATATTAACAATCTGCCTAGAAAATAAGTCCTGTATGATCTGAGAATAATTAGGTACCAAAGTATGGTGTTGGTCAAAGGAATTTGTTAATTGTTTTGATTAGTTTTTTGATTGATTCTCTAAGTATACCATCATGTCATCTGTAAAGAATGATAATTTTATTTCCTCATTGCCTATTCTAATTCCTTAAATTTCTTTTTCTTCTCTTACTGCTATAGCTAGCATTTCTAGTATAGTACTGATTAGTAGTACTGATAATGGGCATCCTTGCTTCACCCCTGATTTTATTGGGAGGGCTTCTAGCTTTTCCCCATTACAGACAATCCTTGCTAATGGTTTTAGGTAGATGCTATTTATCATTTTAATTAAAGCTCCATTTATTCCAGTTTCTGCTAGTGTTTTCAATAAGAATGAGTTTTGTATTTTGTCAAAGGTTTTTTCTGTATCTATGGAGATACTGAGATATTTTTAACAGTCTATTATTGCCATCATTCCAAAATTTGGCAGGAAAGCCCAGAAAAAACACAAACCTCTGTAATGCTAATGAGAACCTTTTGGGTCTAAAATGTCACCAAGAATCTAGATCATTCTGGTGTAAGGGTAGAGTAAACTGAAGAATTACAAATATAAAAAACCATTCAGAGGCTACTACGTTTCATGCGAAATGCTCCCTCTCACAGGCCATTCAAGGTTATCACGCCCCCTAGGAAAAACTTTACCACCTCTGGATGAACCTCCCTCCTCTGCCATGAGACTGTAATAGCCGTAAAAGGAATGTCTTTATATGTTCCATCCATTGCAATGTGGAGGCAAGGACTACAATAGTGAAAATCAGTTCAGATGTCTCATCCATTACATTTTTATAAATGTGGAGGTGGGGAATATAATAGTGCTTCAGCACTTCATTTCAGCTACTAAATGGAATCTTTACCTCTTGTTACAAACAACTCAAAGGCAAGTAAATGATTAATCAGAGGTAGTGGTGCTACTAGATATCTAAAAATCATTTCTGAAGGTCCTTTAAGATTAATTTTAAATTTTAGGTCATTAAATTCTCCAACAGTTGTAAGCAGTTTGATGGAGTCCATTCATCATCTATGTGTCAATTAACAAAGGCCAAAAGGCACAAAAAGCGATTGAGGCAACATGTGACCTTGATGGATTTGGTTACAAACTCAGCATCCATAAGGACTTGTGGATAAAGAGGGGTACACTAGAGTTAGGGGTGATCTCCTTCCCTTGCCGAGTATAGGATAGTTTGAATTCAAGGATGTCCTACTTGCCTATTGGGGAAACTAAACCTACAAAGTCTTTACACTAAAACCCAAAAGCCACCCTGGCTCCCAGAGCCCCAGGAAAACAGGCAGGAAAAACAGGGAAATAATATGGAGAAGGTCAGAGAGAGGTCCAGAGAAATTAGTCAGGTACAAATTATTCAAAGACAAGGCACAGGCCAAAGCAAACCGAAAGCCAAAATAGAGCTCTGGTTGATCCTTCTGCTCTGTTCAAGTGTCAGGGACCAACTGAACTTTCTCTTAACAGCCAGAAGTTTTCAGTTGCCCCCCCCCAACCCCCCCGCAAGAGCAAAAACCTCTCTTGTATCTTTTGCATTACAGGACCTATGGTTTTGCCATGGAAAAGGGTTTGTGCAAGTTGTTTATGGTCTTTTACAATGGTATTTTATCCAGTCCAGTCATACGGGGAGGTACAAATAAAGATAGTAGGATGGTGCAAATAAAAACAGTGTAACAATATATTGATAATAGCCAAAACACGGTAACTTAAGTGTAACAGAATAGATTAGATTAGATCAACATGGGAACTTAACAAACAAAATTAAATATTAAAATAAACAATCAGCAAATACAATATATGTGACAGGATACAGGCACTGAACTGAAGAGTCTTTTTTTTCCCCCAATTCTGATGGCTGTGCTACAGAGACTTATTCACTATTTGGAGGGGAACAAAACTGAAAGAGTTAACAATGGAGTCTGAAAAGGCTTAAAAGGTTCCTTCCCATCCCAATTATTATCATCCATCTAGATTCCTTTGGTCACACCTCTGGGGTTCCTCATATCTGCACTGGGCCTAGTGTGGACTAATCCCATATTGGATGTGTTGCAGAGACTGGGCAGGTCAAAATGGCAAGGGGGTGTAGAGAGATGAAGCTCCCCCCTTGAATCTCAGGATTACTCAAGCTAATCACAAGGGCCAGTGCACCAAGGAACAGTAGTAAGAGAAGATACCCCACGCCGTGTGAGCTCTGTAATACTCTCCCAGAATGGGAGCTGTTTGAGATAGGCAGGAAACTGGGTCATGATTGCAATTCTACTTATTAAATTGGTTGCAAATCTACTTCCTGTTTGGAAGAGTAACCTTCCTTCTCCCCACCCCAGGGGTAAAAAACGTCAGGGAGCTGCTTGCTTCTCCTGCCACATTGACAGGGAGTTAAGAGGATAGAAGCGTCTCCTCAGGGGGAAAAAAAAAACAAACAAAAACCCTTTAGGAGGCTAATTGCTGACTAAAAGAAACACCATTTCTTTGATTTCAGGTGTTAGCAATGCAAGGGAAAGAAAGTTAATATTTTACCAGCAACAGCAACAGCAGGAGGAAGAGGAGCAGAGGCTGCAATGATGGATGGGACCACCCAGGCAGTAAGCAAGGGAGGCAGCAGCGGGAAGCAAGGCATATAGGAGGAGACGCCACTACTCCCCAGAGGGGAAAAGCTAAAAATCCATGGCAGGAGAAACACGGTTTCCTTTCAAACTAATTTACTCAGAGAGAATTAAGGATTCTAAACCCCACTTCTGGTCACCATAATTGGTAGGACTTAAATTAATTTCCAGTAACTCTAAGTATTCATTTTATAAAGTTTATTAATAATCACTCGAAGTAGAAGGAATAAAAAGGAAACAGAAGTTAAAAAATTATTTAACAAAATTAAGACCACGTGATTAAGTTCTCCTTACATGTTTAAAAAGTCTGCTCCACCAAAATCCCGACAGGAAGACAGGAGTGCAAGAGGTGGTGTTACATCAAATGTACATCCTCCCTACATCAGCATGTAATGTGAGGAGAGTGGGGTGCTGGGAATTGTAGTTTTTAGGGTAATAGATTCTAATTACACACAGCTAAGACAGGAAGTAAGGGTTTTAAGGGTGGGGAAGAATAGAGAACTGGAAATTGAGAGAATGTCCTTCAGTTGGGGAATGGTTGAATAAGTTGGGGCACATGATTGCTGTGGAATACTACTACACTGTAAGAAATGTTGAACAGGCTGATTTTATTTCTTTTTCTTTTTTAAAATTAATTAATTAAATTTATTTTAAAATATTTTTCCATGTCTACATGATTGATTTTCTTTCCCTCCCCTCTTCCCTCCCCCCTCCTAGAGCCAACAAGCAGTTCCACTGGGTTGTACAAATGTTATCACTTAATACCTATTTTCATATTATTCATTTTTGCTAGAGAGATCTTTTAAAGCCTAAATTCCAAATCACATACCCATATATACACGGGATAAGTGATGTCATATATTTGAACAGGCTGATTTGAGAAAAACATGGAAAGACTGGCATGAAATAATGCTAAGTGAAATAAGGAGAACCAAGAGAACACTGAATACAGTCACAGCAATATGGTATGAATAGTAATCATGAATGACTAAGCTATTCCCAGTAATATGAATATTCAGATTAACTATGAAGGACTTAAGAGAAGAAAATGCTATCCACTTGCAGAGAAAAAAACCATCATGTAGAAGTATGTGTTGTATGGTTGCGCATACACACACACACACACACACATCAAATATTGGCCTTTTCTAATTCAGGATTGGGAGGGAGGGAAACAACTCAGAACTCAAAATGTAACCAAAACAAATAATTTAGAAAAAGAATAGAGATAAGAAAGGAAAGATAAATAGAAGAGGGCTGTCACATGTCACTGTCAACATGTTCTTAGTGATGACCTCACTGACTTTTGGCATTCCTTCCTGAGCTGGCTCACAGCCTGGCAGCACTGATCCTGTGGCCTTTGACCCTCCTGTTCATCCCTGGGTGAGGAGAGGGAGAAGATGATTTGGGTAACGGGGAGGACTCATGGTAGGGGGCATCATCATGGTGGTAGATTTTGCCCCTGGAGCTGAGGTAGGGAAGGGCAGAGGGCAGGAAGCTTTGCTGCTGAGTAGGACACCAAGTGCCATAATGGTGTTGACTATTGGGAAGGTAGCCTTTTTAGCTTTTAAGGGATTGATAAAGGAGGTAGTGAAAGCATTAGCCTTAGAGTTCAGTTTGCATGAACATTTCCCAGGTCCTATTCATGACCTTCACCTGGCCTCAAGCTCCCTAACAATATACAATCAACTCTGGGGATAGGGAGCAAATTAAAAAAAAAAAAAAAAAGGATTAGAGAGCTCAAGGGTCCCTAATCCCAAACTTTGTCTTTAGGATTTAAGATCATCACTGATCTTCCAGGGGACCCATAAGTGGCTTTGAGGGACTTTTCAAGGTGATTTGTGGTAGGGGTGGGGGGAACATAATCTATAAGAGGAAGTGAGTGGGCATATCAGTAAACAATCCAGGAGCAAGATGTCAGGGGATGAGGAGTTCTATCTGTTCAAAAACATCTCCTCAGTGGGACCTTGGGATGGCCCTCAGTATCACATTGCTCCTGCCTGGGCCTTCCACTTCCAGACAATTTTCATGGGCTTTGTCTTCTGTGCAGGGACACCACTCAATGCTGTGGTGCTTGTTGCTACACTTCGCTATAAGAAACTGCGTCAGCCTCTCAACTACATCTTGGTTAATGTTTCCTTCAGTGGTTTCATCTTCTGTATCTTCGCTGTCTTCACTGTCTTCATCTCTAGCTCCCAAGGCTACTTCATCTTTGGCTGCCATGTTTGTGCTATGGAGGCCTTCCTGGGCTCTGTGGCAGGTACGGGCAAGGCAAAGGAGATCAGAAAGCCCAAATATTGGGCTCTCCAAGAATCAGGCTGTTGGGCTTGGAGCACACTATCATAGAAGTATTTTGGGAAGGAGAATATTGGGGATATTTTGAGTTTGAGAATTAATGAAATGTAGGATAAGGAAGAAAGGCAGGAGTCTATCCTGGTTCTGACCCAAATGGGATATCAATGTTCCATCCCTTACATTTATTCTTTTCTCATTCCATCTGTGTCTTCCCCCAGAGGTTGTGGTTGTTCCTCCATTTCCTGATTTGGCTTTCCCTAGACCAAGGGTTCTTTCCCTGAGGGGTCTGTGAACTTGTATGGGAAACAGTTACATCTTTATTTCAGTATAATTGAGTTCCTTTCTAATCGTATGTGTTTTGCTTTATGCATTTAAAAACATTTAGAGGTGTCCATAGGTTCACCAGGGCCTGCAACATACCCAAAAAGGTTTAGAACCTCTGCTCTAGATTAACCATCCATCATTTTTTCCATAGTGCCCTTCCATGGCCCACATACTCTGTGCCTGTGCTTTATTCAGCTTGAACTCACGTTTGGCTTTCAGGTTTGGTGACTGGCTGGTCACTGGCCTTCCTTGCCTTCGAGCGCTTCATTGTCATCTGTAAGCCTTTTGGAAACTTTCGATTCAATTCCAAGCACGCGATGATGGTGGTCTTGGCTACGTGGGTCATTGGCATTGGTGTTTCCATCCCACCTTTCTTTGGTTGGAGCCGGTGAGAGGAAATGGGATTGGGATTGAACTTGGGACCCTAATGATAGGGGTCAGAGACCTGCAAAAGGAGCTGAGATATGGTCTCCTCTCACCAGGATTTTCGTCCCCTATAATTTAAAGTTTAAAAGCTAGGGCCATGGAGAGCGGGTAAGGTGGTTGAGATGAGAGAAATGGATATTGAGAATTGCGATCCATGAAACTAATCTATATTATGACTGCTACAGCTATCAATGATGACGAAAACTCTTTCTTGCCCTGAGTCTCTGTATAGTCAGGATCACAGGATTAGGAACCAGATCTAGAAATCCAGACTTCCTGAAATACCTAAGAATTAACTTTTTTAAAAATTCAATTTTATTTCTAGTTCCACATTTTCTTCCTCCCTTCTTCTCCCTCGCCCATAGAGACAGTAAGAAAAACAAAATCCATTACAAATTTGTATAGCAAATATGTAAAACAAATCCCCCACATTAGCCATGCTGAGCTTTCCTGGAACTGTCTTCCCCATCCATATGATGAGCTCCCCTTTCCCATCGCAGGTTCATTCCTGAGGGTCTACAGTGCTCGTGTGGCCCTGACTGGTACACAGTCGGCACAAAATACCGCAGCGAATACTATACCTGGTTTCTCTTCATTTTCTGTTTCATCGTGCCCCTGTTCCTCATCTGCTTCTCCTACTCCCAGCTGCTGGGGACCCTCAGAGCTGTGAGTACCTTGCTTGACTTGGAGATCAATTAGGGAGGGAGTGTGGCCAGGGCAAGGAGTGCTTTCTGACACAACTGTAAACCCATGCAACAGAGACGAGTTCAAAAGGGGCGCCAGGGATTTCCCATGAAGTATGCACAGTGAGGCAGGAGCTGGGAGACTGGGGGGGTGGGAGGGTGAGAGATCATAAGCCAGGTGTGAGGAACAATCCAAAGTGCCAGGCTGGTATCCTGACAGAGAAGACAGCAGAGATCCCCAGCAGGTACTTCCTCCCTCCCAGAACCAATGTCAAAGGTGGTGGTGGTGGGGGGGGGGAGGGCACAGAGAAGTCAAGGCAGACTCTGGAGTGAAAGCCCGTAAGAGTGACAAGGCCCAGGAGGAGAGACTTTGGGCTCACCTCTTCTGTTTTCACCCAGGTTGCAGCCCAGCAACAAGAGTCAGCCACAACACAGAAGGCAGAGCGGGAGGTGAGCCGCATGGTGGTGATGATGGTGGGCTCTTTCTGTCTTTGCTATGTGCCCTACGCAGCCCTGGCCATGTACATGGTCAACAATCGGAACCACGGACTGGACCTACGGCTAGTCACTATCCCTGCCTTCTTCTCGAAGAGCGCTTGTGTCTACAACCCCATCATCTATTGCTTCATGAACAAGCAGGTGAGTCTCAGCCTTTACTCCAGGCCTTTTCTCAGCAACATTAGAGCTTCGATCCACCGGTGTGCCCGTAGGATTAAGCCACAGAAATCCTTAGTGGCTAGCTACAGGGAGGGTGGAGGTAGTTGTGGTTTAGCTTGAAGGAGAGTATGTATAAGGGATAGCACAAGAGAAGTTGTGAACAGGTTAACTTTGTGAAGAACATGGACATGTTCTCCATATTCTTAGAAAGATTTAAAGTCTTATTCCAGGGAAAGTCCTCTTTAAAGGTTCTAAAAAAACTAGGAGCTCCCCCAAACTTTGTGGTCTTCTCCAATTCTTCTAGTCCTCCCACCTCCCCAATGTGATTCTTCCTCCTAGCCCCAAGGACAGACAGATGAACAATAGCTCTCTTCTAGATTATCTAGGAATCTCTTAAGTTCTTATGAAGGAAACTTTGTCAGGTTATTTGAAGAAATCAGGCAGCTCCTACTTAGCATTATGTATGCCCCATAGGGGCCCCTAATTCCCTTTTGGCTTAAGACTTCTCCAAGCCTTCTGATGAGCAGGCCGGAGTCTTGAACAGAAGTTTGTATTAGACAAACATACTGGAATACTGACAAATAACCTGTTCAGTCTGGCTGTTCAGTATTCTAGGATACCCTTCTGCCCCTTCCTACAAAGGTCGATTCATTTCCACTTCAATACTAAAGGAGGATGGATGAGGACAACCTGTATTCCAGCAGGCGGAAGTTTGACCTAAAAGTCAACTCCAAAGCGTTTGCCCTGGGAGGCCGGTGCCATTCTAGAACTAGCTTCGGATTTGGGCAGTCCCAAGTGATCTGGCTTTTGAGGCTGAGAATCTCATTCTCAAGTCTAGACCAAATGTTCTTGCCTTGGGATCTACAAACGCACCATTTTGAAACTTTTCAGCATGTTTTTCCTATGTCAACCTATGTATCTTTTCTGCTTTTAGCAACCTGTTTCTGAGGACCTCTGGTTTAGATTAGAGCAGCCATTTGAACTGGGGAGATGAAGGGTTTCCCTTTTCAGTACTGACTACATAACCTACTAGAATTCTTGATTGTCTCCTACATAGAAGATTAGTTTCAGTTCTGCCCTATCCCTCTAGTTCCACGCCTGCATCATGGAAATGGTATGTAGAAAGCCGATGACGGATGACTCCGATGTATCCAGCTCTCAGAAAACTGAAGTCTCCGCTGTTTCCTCCAGCCAAGTTGGCCCTAGTTAAGGGGTACTGTAGTGGCCCCTCAACCTGAGAAGCCTGCCTGGGTACAAGTTTTTAATTCCTTTGTCTCTTTTTGTTAAAGACCATTCCTACAAGGTGATGGCCCCATTTGGGGAAGATTGCAGTAGGTGTTCAGTATCATTTTTCTTCCAAGCCTCTCTCCCCTCTTCTTAATGAGGGGCAATTGCTATAGCTCTTCCTGACTAGGTGTCCTGCCTCCCCTTAGGCAAGTTACATGGTCACAAACTGTACTGGTGTAGCTTCTATTTTAACTTTCCCCATGGACCTCTGAATTACTTTTCACATGACTTGTGGAATTATAGTCTCAATACTTCAAGTTTCTCTATCAAGTTTATTCTGGGGGCAGCTAGGTGGTTCAGTGGCTAGAGAGCCAGGCCTAGAGATGGGAGGTCCTGATACACTTCCTAGATGTGTGACCCTGGGCAATTCACTTAGCCCCTATTTCCTAGCTCTTACAGTTCTTTGCCTTGAAACACAGTACTGATTCCAAGATGGAAGGTAAAGGTTTTAAAAAAACCTCTCCCTTCTGCCTTTACAAGGCTTGAAAATAAGGGCAGAAATAGCACAGCAGGCACAGGATGGTGTCCTGCAAGAACCTGCTCTTCACACTGCCTCCTGGTTGCCTGGGCTTCAGTAGCTTTTAATTATCAGAAAACCTGAGCCAGCATGAGCTGCTTCAAGAACCGTCTTTGTTCTTTTGCTGAGGCCTGGATGTTGTATGTCACACTTGGCATTTTATTTACGTTAACAAACTTTAACCCTTTGAATCTAAATGGCAGACTAAGCCTGTACGTGAAGCAAGATAGGATAGAATAACTTGACTAAATGTCTGATCTATAGGAATATCTCTAGAGCTCTGAAAAATGTAGGAATCATGAAATGAGCCAATTAGTACAAATGTAGGATGTGCCTCCCTTGATGACTTGTGTTTTGGCACCAGGAAATAAGTAAGCACTCCTGTTACAACAGAGTGCAGCTGGATCTCATTTTAGCAGCATAGTGCTGGAGAAAAAAGGAAAAGTCAGCAATATTAGTTGCAGCTGCAGTGAGAGAAAAAACTGCTTACAAGGTTCAGGAAGGATGCTGTTGAGCATCCGAGCAGACATCTTCAACTTGTTTGCTGTCTCCCCTCTTGTGACACTTTCAAACCCGCTTCCCTTGGCCCCTTCTTTATAGAGCAATGATTCAGGGTTACAGAGTTACATCCCCACAGTCTGACAAGGATACACATACACAGACACAATGAATGTAAACAGTTTTATTGAGAAACAGATAGGAACCTGTTTGCATTACAGAATATAAAACTTGGTTTACACTCCATAAAAAAACAAAACACCCAAATCAAGAAGAGAACCAGCATTCACAGGATACACGCTGTGGGGGTGTGGCCTGTTTGTTCATCAGCTTCATGCTTTCCTGGAACCAAAAATAACCCAGGGGCTTCACGAGGGATCAAAGTAAAATGCGCACTGCTGAGCACCCAGCATGCAGAAATTGCTGCTGCTGTTGTATGCTAAGATTCACTCTTTGGGTGGGTGATTTTAAAATTTGATCTGGGCTCTGTGCAGGTAGCCTGCTGTGCGAACCCTCCCCATTTAACTCATGACTGAACTGCATTAAGTAAGCGGAGGCTGGGGTATGGACCATGAGGCGTCTTCAGCCAGTTTGGCACCAAAACTGGGAGTCTAGTAGGGCAGAGGATTTCAAATCAGGGGCTAAACCTAATGGAGAAGAGCCGCCCACACTAACCAGTCTTTCTCAACATGGCTATCAGAAGATCAAAGTCCTGATCTTGTTTGGAGTATTCACCCCATTCCACCTGATGCTATCAAGTTATATCAAAGGTGTGTTATCTATAAAGATATACATGAAGTAATAAAGGATATATATACACATGTCTTAGTGACCCCAAAATTGCTCACTTGGAACACAAAATGTGTTTTCAGAAGAGGTTCCCCCTATAATTAAGGTCCCTCAGAATATATAGTTAGTGTTGTATGAAGTAGGGAGGAGAGGAGGGGAGTCTGAGGAGTTGAAAAAGAGCCATTTCTTGGACCATATTTAACTGGAAGATATAAAGCCTTTTCCAAATTCCCATTCTCCTCTAAGAAGGGTTGGCAGCCTGCTTAGCGCCATGTAAAATTTTATTTTGGGGGCAGGTGTGGGCAATGGCACTCAAACCATAGGGCCCCTGCCAGGAAAGCCATCTAATGGGGGTATTCCCATCTTCTCGAGACCTGAGCCATGAAGCTCCCTAGCTGACAGTGACTGAGGCCTGGGCAATTTTCATTCAGGAGAAAGTGAGAATAAGTGGTTTGTTTGCATTTTGAGGTATGAGGATCCCTGGTAAATTTGGCAGCATGTGGTTTTAGGAAACCAGCCCACAAGAATATGAAGAACAATGCGACTACAATTTCTGCTAATACTGAAAGATGGAAATAAAAATATCCTCTCCTAGCTCGAGGTGTTTCAAACCTCAGCAGCTTTCATGTGTGGCATATTTACTAGTCTGCTCCAAATTCTGTCCCATTTGAGCACGTTTTACCTTGAGGTTTCAGAAGAGAAACGCCTTCACTGATCATTTCTCTTGACAGGTAAAGGCACTTCAATGACATGATTGGAAAGGAGTAAATTGTAACTGTTTGAAGCAGGAATCCAGGGCTGCCAGGCTGGTTTGGAGAGCATAGGGCAGGGGGGGTCTGTTGCCTGCCTACTTGCTTTGCTGGCTGGTTACTCAACAGATAGTAAGATGATTTCAATAGTCGTCTTACAAGCCTGCCCTGGGTATTTCAATGAGCAAATCCACACAAGCCTGAGAATAAAGAAACGCACCCTATTTTTCCTTCAGATCTTCAGCTTTGTGAAAGGAAAGGTCACACCCACTAACATGATTGGTTTTTGAGGCACTGGTCCTAACCCTTTTTGGCCTAGCTGTGCTTGTCAGAATGAATAAACACAGCTCCTGCAACAGAAAAACTGCATCAGGGTAAGCCTGGTCTGGGCTTCCAAATAAGAATCCTTTCTTGCCCAGGACATGAAAAGGAGGGTTGGGTGCTAGAAAGCTAACTGGTCACAATGAACAGTTGGGAAATGTCATACTTTTAGCAGAGTGCGCCAACATGTTGCCTTTCTGATAAGAGATACAGGGCAGTTTTCTTTTTCCCTCCCCTGGACTTTTCCTTGTTGATCTTAGGCTTTACAAAATTAGTTAGCTAAGTAAAAAATACAAAAGAGAGAGAGAGAGAGAGAGAGAGAGAGAGAGAGAGAGAAAGAGAGAGAGAGAGAGAGAGAGAGGGTTGGGGAATGGTGATAAACTAATGTGAGCCTGTGAGTGTGAGGTGAGGATGGGCATCCTTCATTTCATACTCCCAAAGAGAAAACAAATACAAAAATAAACACAACTTGTTATACATAAAACAAAGTGTAAATCTAAAAAACACAAGTGTCATAATTACAGTTTTTTGTCAGAAGCACAGAATGTTCCTCCAGTCCCTTTGGGAGGAGGAAAGGGGACGGGATATGTTTTGCTGTCGTGTTTTTTCACTGCTTTAAAGTTTGTAATAACAGTCTCAGTAGCGAAAACGATTCTCATGTGAAACCAGAAGCTGTAAAAAATAAATTACTTTTGAAGAAAAATGGGTTTTATCTGTCAACAATTCAGAATTCATCATGTCGTACTAAAGCCTCGCCAAAATCTGTGGCTTGGCTGCCCACAAACAAATCGTACTTGTCAACGATCTCCTCCTTGGTAAGTTTGCCGTCCTGAAATCAAAAATTACAAGTCAGTAAGGTAGACTTTTTTCCTTGTTCCAAGTTCAGAAGAACAAAAGCTAAGGAAGATTTAAGACTGTGATTCTCTTAGTATAACTAAACATGAATCTTAACACCACTAAAAAGGAAGTAATCAGTAAGCAACATGACAGATAAGGAAAATAAACTGGCAGAGGGAAATTAGAGATGATTTATTTAGCTTAATGACAGTTTGTTCCTAGGACAGTGATCTCTCCATAGATTAGAGGCAAATACTTCAGTGATTCAAACCATTATACTGTTTGACTACTATCAACTGGAAATCTGTGTATTAAAACCCCAAGAACACTTCCCACTTTCACCTCATATCAGTTGCAGTTGAAAGTACTATTGTTCCTTTTAAAGGTAAACAAGAGCCAGGACAGATTTCAAAACACCTGAACCTCTAAGAGGTAATTTCTTTTTCTTAGGTGACGTAGTCAAGAGCTTTCAAAAGGAAGGTCTTTGTCAAAAACCCAAAGTTGGACTATTTTTGACCCCGAGATTCTGATTCAGCCTGGGATGCCAATTTTTGCACTTCAGTAGAGATCTTATCTCAGCCTAGCCTAAATAGTACATCCTGGAAAGTCTGATTTTACCATGGTTGGGAAATTTCTTCACTGTTCTGACCTGTTTAAGTGTTCAACCAAGGACAAGAAGAGATAATGAAGGAATGCCAATTAACACCCCCACCACATAGGACCTTGATTTTCTCTTCCAGAGACAGTATATCTGACTTGAAATGGAAAGGACAGTTTTCAATGAACAGTATACAAAAAAATAACAATAAAAATATTCTACTTCTTCCTAGAAATATGGGTGAGCATAGAAAGGTAGGAATGATACTCTAAAGATGGCAAGCAGGTCATTTTTAAGGATGAGCAATAGATTATTCCTTATGCCTATCACACCGGCAGAGCATGCTTTCACTAGCAGTGGCAAGTGGAGTCTATCAGGTGTGACCAAGAAGATGAGTGCTGCCCTTAAGTATCTTTACAGCAAAAACTAAATCCTAAACAGGCTCTGCTAGGCCTCAGTTATTCTTTGTGGCCTTAAGGAAATTACTCAGAAAACTGATCAGAAAGAGACTTGGATAACTCACAAGTTACACTGGCCTGCCTAGACTTACCTTGTTCTGGTCTGATTCATAAACCAGGTGCCTGGCCTCAGCTTCTGCATGATCATAGTCAGAAGGAAGGATCCAGTCTTTGGTTTCCTCTTTATCCATTTTCCCATCATGGTTTTTATCTCGGAATTCCACAAACTGCTCACGCTCTGTCTTCACCCACTCTGGCTCATCAGCATTTCCATCATGGCTATACATGTCACCTGTGTGTACCCACAGACATGTTAAAACTGAACATATGCTTTTCAAAAGACCATCTCCGTGCCGACTGAATCCAGATCTTTCTCGTTCCCACTAGGCTACAGCCTGGCAGATAAGCACCAGCTAACAAAAACTAGTTATTCTGGTCAGAAAAGCCTCAGACATCCTTCAGGTTTCAATATTGCTTTGCTACTAAACAAGACTTTCATTTTGTGGGATAAGTAAAATAATCTTCTCGCTTAAAAATAGAAAATAATGGGAGAACATTTATGCTCAGAAAAACTGAAAGATGCATGGGCTTATAAAGGACTCCCAAAACACCACTCCTGACTGTCAAGGTGCCACCCTAAAACATTTTTTTTTTTAAGATCCAAGAGATTTGTAAAATCTGTATCAGATAGCTGAGAGGCATACAATCTCAGACAACTCTGACACACTTTTCTTGATAGTGACATTGTCCATTAAAAATATCTGTGTGCAGAATTCTATTATATCCAATTAACTACTATGGGTGAATCTAAGTGCCATGAAACTTCCAACTATGGTGTGCCAAAAAGCAAAATACATTTCTGTGATCTCATCATTAAGGCTACTCCTTCTTCTAGGATGCAACTCAGTCATACCTTCTCCTGGGAGACTTTTACACCTCACAGATAAACTTGGTCTTCTAGTTTCTTCCCAGAAGATCTAGTCAATAGGCTAGCATTATTCCTTTAGGTCTGTTGCTTTTCTTGTAGGAACCAGGTAAACCTTTGCTACCTCACACCACACTTCCATTTCTGATCATACATGTGTTCTAAAGTAAATGATGGGCTAGCCTTGAAAGGAGGAGAGTGTCTGTTACACACAAGGCATTTTACTTCCTGGTGTCCCAGGGAACTTTCTAAAACTTAAGTTTCCAACAAACTGCTGATCTGCATAGAGCCACTGGGTACATCAATGAAATGTCAGGTTAGAATAAACAATTCCCTTATACCACTTTTTGCAATGTAGTTCCATAACTGAAAAGTATGCCTAATTGTCCTTCCATTGCCCTACAACCCACATAATGACTCTAATTCCTGGGAACTTTTGATGTTCCAAGATTTGTAATCACAAAGTACCATCAGGAAAATATGTCCTAAAAGGGGGATAGTTGGGGATACTTAAAAGCTCTGTGCAACTTCCCAATGCAAACCAACTGATTCTATACATTGTAACTGACCACACACACACACACACACACACACACACACACACACACACACACACACGGGAAGTGATACATATGTATGACTCAGTAGTAGCTCAATGAGTTGGATATCCAATAAACATGTCATAATCTGGACAATGGGCATTTTTCCTCCATTTAGTTTTTCCTGAATAGATTATATTAAGCCAATCTCTCTTGAATATTGTGGTTTTCATAATATTTTGGGGCTTGATATAATCAGTACAGTACCATCTCCCAAAAGGAGTACTTAGAGGCCTATATGGAATCCCTCTTCCATTTGAGACTCTGCACAAAACAATGCCATGAAAATGACAAATACCGCTGAAGAATACGTCTTGTTTGATCTTAATAACCATCATGTCATTAAATAGTATACTCTGTGGCTATTTATCAAGAATTCTCATATAATTTTAACATAAGCATAAGAGGCTCCTAGTCCAAAGAGTGCCTTTCTTCTACTGAATCAAATGCTTTTGCGATAAAAATCAATAAATGCTACGAACAGTACAATCTTGTATTCTTTGTGCTTTTCTTTTTTTTAAACCCCTACTTTCTGTCTAAGACAGAAGAGTGGCAAGAACTAGACAATTGGGATTAAGTGACTTGCCCAAGAGGCCACACAGCCAGGAAGTGTCTGAGGCCAGATTTGAACCCAGGCTCATCTGATTCCAGGCTTGACACTCTTATCTCCTGTTCTACCTGACCACCCCATATTTTTTGCACTTTCAATCAAACTCCCAACAGAAACTCTTCCAGTTAATTGTATTCACTGTAAAGGTATGGTAAAGCCTGTATAATACGTGGTACTTGATAACTGTCTCTAAACTCCTTGAGCAAAAACAAAATGATACCCAGTAATCAGAAAGTCGAGTTATTATCATAATATATATATAATCATGGGTCATTATCCAATAGAACTCCTGGTTATCTGAATAATGGTTAAACAGAACTTAAAAGTTCTAATTCTTTTCCTTTTAATTCCTACACTTGAAGGACCTAATTTGAAAAAAATAATTTTAATGGAAGTCAAAATATTCAATATCATTTATGTGCTTTTTCAATTCAAGGGGTTAAAAATAAAGGTGATTACATTTCCAGCCAAGACTTAAGTGACTTTTCTAATTCCAACAGGCATGGCAAAAGGTCTCTTCCACTAATGATCTCTTATAAGTAGGACAGAAACTATTAATTAAGCTGCTTTGTTAAAATAAAGGGCTTCTCTCTGCAAAAATGTAGCACGATCCTCTCTAGTAGATGTTCTTTGCTGATAAATCTCAACTCTAAATATGCCGAGTGGAGAAGCAGCCCTTCTGCCCAGTGACCAGCTGAGTTCTTTTTGAAAGTAGGTATACTATGAATGAAGGGCCTCAAAGCCCTGAAATTCTTTGATTTAGGTCAAAGAAGCAGAAGCCATTTTTTTTTCAGGTTCAGGAAGAGGCAGTGTAGGCAAAGTGGACGGAGAATTGGGAAGAGCTGGGTTCAAGTCCCACTGGACAAAAGACTGGCTGTGTGAGCACAAGCAAATCATTTAGCCTCTCAATGCTTAGGGCAGCTCTCTCTGAGCAGCAGAAAAGGTGCTGACCTACAATGAGAGGAGTTTCCTCATTTAGGATTACCCTATAGCAGGGGTTGGCAACGTATGGTTCTTGAGCCATATCTGGCTCTTTTGAGGGCCAGATGTGGCTCTTTCTGCAGGAGCCATAAAGTCATTTTTTTTTCAGGCACTGTTACAGTAGCTGCACTGTGAGCACTGTACAGCTCTCATGAAATTACATTTTAAAAAATGTGGCGTTTATGGCTCTCACGGCCAAAAAGGTTGCCAACCCCTGCCCTATAGTAATGAAATTTATCAGGTTTTAGTACGAGGACCAAACAGTAAAAGTTCAATACTTAAAAGTTCAGCTTAAGAAATGAAGGCACTATTTCTTAAAAAACCCTTACCTTCTGTCTTAGAATCAATACTATGTATTGGTTCCAAGGCAGAAGAGTGGTAAGGGCTAGGCAATGGGGTTAAGTGACTTGTCTAGGGTCACACAAATAGGAAATGTCTGAGGTCAAATTTGAAACCAGGCCTCCTGTCTCTCAATCTACTCAGCCATCTGGCTGCCCCCAAAGCACTATTTAAAAAGAAAATCCACAATTTCCAAGGAAGCTTCTACCTTCCTAGTTTCTTTGTAAATATAGCACTTACTTTCACTGTGTCCCATACAACCACCCCTAAGATGTTGATCTTTCTCTCTCCTTCCTAGAGTAGTTCAAAGTCCTTTATGGAAGGTTGGAAGAAAATAACAAAATGTCAGAATTAGTCATCTACTAGGATCGGATGATCCATTCCACTGGAAAGTCTGAAGAAGTTATTTCTGGAAACACTAAAGCTCATGATAAACTTGCCCAATGCAATCTGAGAAAACTCTTGGTATACCTAGCCAGGACCAAGGTCTCCCCTTGAGAACTGAATTTCAGTTCAAAAGGAATAATTATTCCACATAAAACATCAGGTTTTTCCTCCTATTTAGAAACCCTAAAGTAGCCTGTGAAACTTAAAGCAAATGCTTCGTTAATACATGAGACTGGGTATACCTAATTAGGAAGAGAATAAGGGATTGCATATTGATGTTAACAAAGGGCAACAAAATTCTACAAAGTACACATCAAGCAGATGCTGCCTCTTTAACAGCCTATTATCAAAGAGGAGTCAGTAATCTGGCACAATTCTGTGTAACTGATACCACTATAACACGACTCCCAATGCTCTCCTTTGTTCCCTTGTTTCCTTCTTGGGTCACCCCAAATGCAAACTGGGCTTATTATAATTTTTCATATACCATAAGGCAACGTGATAATTATTATTAAATAGCCAATGCATAGCTGTTATTGCTAACACCAGGCCCTAACCTTCCACTTTGGAGGATCTTTAAAAAATTTACTGACAACTATGACTGGCCTAAAGGGTAAAGAGACGTCTAGGCAGACATAATTCCCAAAACTTCTCTAAGGGGAAAACTCTCAAAAGAGGAACTCACCAATGTATTCTTCCAGATCAATCAAACCATCAGCATTCTTATCTATGTCCTCCATTGTTTCCTAATGAGAGAAAGTTTGTACTTATGAAAATTTGTGGGACAGGGAGTATAATCTGAAACATAACAACTACTTCTCACACATACATATAGTACTTGCCAACAACCCTTTGAATCAGCTAGTGTAAGTATTATTACCCCATTTTATGGATGAAAAACCTGAGCATCAGAGAAGTTAAACATACTATCTAAAGTCGCACATGTACAAGTGTTGGAGCTGGAATATGAAACCAGGTTTCCAGATTCCAAGTTTATCCTCCTTTCCCATACCGAGATGAGAATAAGCAAAGATTAAAAAGAAAAAAAGAACAAAATTGACAGGATTCTACATCCCCAAATTCATCCTTGTCACCTTCTTTTTACTAGTAGTTCTCAGAGCCAGAGAGACTAGTGGCTTTCTACGATCAAACATGTTTAGTACAACGTATGTAAAGTCAACTCCCTCTCGGTGTTAAACTGCTTAAAAAAGCCAGGTAGCTCATAATTACTTGGTAATGAGACAGCCTATCCAACCAGTGGTATAACTGCTAACTAAATTGCCCTTGATGAGAATCTCACTATTTTATTCTCAGTCTCAGTTTCACAATTGATTAAAGTTAGATCTTGTCTTTCTTTTACATAGGTCAAGAATTCAAATAAATAACCTGGTAGAAAACAATATCTACCACAGAGTGAAACTGAGGGATACGAAAAAGAAATTAATTCCTCAAGGTGACAGGGAAATGTCAAAACTCTGACTTGAAAGATTAGTCTACTCTATAGAAAAGACTATTCAGCCAAATGTATCAGAAAAAAGGATGGAGAGAAACACATCATTAACAGCATGGAGAAAAGTTTAGTTTACATTCTTGGAATAACCTGGTCTAATATCTACCTGAACAACTATATCTTTCATGTAGTCATACTCTTCAGGATGAAGGAAAGCTGTGAACTCTTCCTTAGTAGCAATGAGGTCTCCATCCTTGTCAGCTGTTTTAAATCTCCGCTCATCTCTCATCATCATCTGTTTATAGTTAAACCCATCATCAGGGTCTGGATCATCTAGACAAGAACAATAGGTCACATCCATTAGAATCCTAGAGAACAAAAAAGTATAAGAATAGGAAGCACACGAAGGTAGTACAAACCTCACCAGCCTAAATACCAAGACACAGTTTTAGGTTGAAGCAGTAAGGGATAAAAACAATATCAGGCCCTAGCTTAATGTAGCTTTATCTAAGTAGCTGCTTGGCCAACCTGGAGCCCCAGTTCCTAGACGAACATTAGAGACTATTATTCTCAAATAAGCATTCTGGCTACTGAAGAACTGGATTTATAGTAGCCATATGTAAATGCATGTATGAATGTGAAGCAGAATGAAGTAGTAAAAAGAGCTTTGGATTTGGAGTCAGGTGACTAGGGTCATTTGCTTTTTACTATTTGCATGCAAATAATTTAACTGATCTGGACCTGTTTTCTCATCTGTAAAACATGGGGCTTAGAATGGATGATTCCAGAAGCCATCCAAATTAAGAAGCTGGACTCTAAAGGTCCTTTGGCCTTAATCCTAATCCTAGTTAAAAGTCTTAACTCCCTGAGTTCATGTAATAGATTCCCCTAATTTTGAAAAGGCAGATTTAAGCTTAGCTCTTCTTCATTTGGAGGTGCCATACTTGGCACATTTGGCCTTCTTCCCAAACATAGAAAGTTCAAATATTCATGGAACTAATAGAATCTAACATGGAGATAAATCCATGAAGATTTTAACCAGTCTGGATTTGGACCCACCCAAACTTTTAATAAATAGACCTGAAAAAACAGCTGAGTTGAGGAACAATTTATTCTCTAGATAATACAGGCTCTCTCTAAACCAGTGATACCCAAAGTGGGCGCTACAACGATCCAGGGGGAGCGGTGATGGCCACAGGTGCATTTATCTTTCCTATTAATTGCTATTAAAATAAAAAAAATTTAATTTCCAGGGGGCTAAGTAATATTTTTTCTGGAAAGGGGGCTGTAGGGCCAAAAAAGTTTGGGAACCACTGCTCTAAATTGAGAAACTATGATGGAATCATTGTAAAAACAGGGATAAAATCCCATTTTCTACCTATCTCACAGGATTACTGTGAGGATAAAGACAGAAAGAATGCTGGAATTGGGAGTCAGAAAGATCTGGATTCTAATTCCAACTCTCTTGACACTTATTACCTACATGGCCTGTAAAATGAAGGGGTTGGATAGATGGACTCTAAAGTCCCATCTATGATCCTATATCTGAACACTCTTAAAAGTAAAAGGAATTACAAAAATGTATAGTAGTATTATTATTACAATGAAAAAATCAAATTCAATCAGCTATGACATCAGCTTTATAAAAAGAACTGTAGGGCCTCTTCAGTAATAACACTGCATTGGCAACCTACTAAGGTAGTTCTGAGACCAGCTTTTTTTATACACTTAAGAGTACAGCTGTAAAAATATTGCTGCTCTATTTTGAGTGGAACTTAAAGCTTCACCCTTTAGTGTCAAAATATTCCATAAGATCATAGGATTACAGATTCAAAGGATCATAGACTCAAGAATTAGAAGGGACCTTAGAGGTTACAGAATTTTCCTTGCTCATTGTTTTACAAACAAGGGCACTGAGGTCCTGAGAGATTAAGTCATTTGTTTGTGGTCACATAGGTCATAATGAAACCAGTTCTTCCAAGCACTTTTAAACTCTATTACACTGTCATAATAATCTACACTTTTAATGAAAGGAAATGACACTTTAAGGACCATTTTAGTAACTACCTCGTTCAAATAAGAAGTGAACACCACAGGCAAGATCTAAATCTCTTACTTTGGGCAGGGTGGATTTCGATATTATTTTGATTGTAACAGAGACAAAGCTTTTTTCTTTCCCTTGATGAAGTTTGTTTTATTACAATGAACTTCAATTAAAAGACAGCCCTATGTTTTTCTGAACCAAAACTTTTAACCAAGAAAGAAAAAAAAATTTATAGAAGGCAAAAAAAGACTCCTAATCCCTGAAAGCCAGTCTAGGGACACTCTACGTAGGGATGCCTTATAAAGACATTGCTATTCCCAGCCAGTGCTTCAAGAACTGTGTAGTCTGTCCATAGAAATACAAATACCCTTTATGTTGAATCATCTTCTCTGTGAGGCAAGAGCTCTCCAAGTGAACACACACACATTCAGTGAAAAAGGTGAAAAAGTGCACCTCAGATTGAACCACAATTTATTATCATGCCAGTTTGCTCAGATCACCAACAGCCTCTGCTTAATATTTGTTCTTAATACCAGATAAATCAGGAAAATGTCTGCATGCCAGCCATTTGGCCAGGCAAGCTATACTTAATGTCTCACCATCTGCCTTGACTTTTGAATACACATGTTCTTAAATTAGGTGAAGGGATCTTTGCAGTTCTTGGCTATGTGCCAAGCATTTGAGAGATTTCCACTTTAGTCTTAGGAATGAGAACAAGCTAGTCAAAGACACGAAAGCCTCCTTACAAAAAATGCATCCAGTCCTACAATTAACACAAGCAGTTGGTCCTCTAGCAGGAAAAGATCATTACACAGGCATCAGCTGTTAATATGCAATGTGTTTGTGTGAAATGGTTTGCTTAAAAAAAAAGAAGCTTGCCTGACTTAGAGGCTAAAGGTGTAGAAAGTTATAACTATTTAATACATGTCTGCATTTTCAAGTCTCCAAAGCAAGAGGGCATTCTCACTGTTCCTAATTCTTCCCAAATAAAATTCTTAAGGCAGCCATCCAGTGTTTAACAGTAAGCAATCCAAAAAGTGTAATTTGCTAATAGGTGGTTAATCACATAGCAATGGAAAGGCTACCAAGCTAACAGAAAGCAATCAAAAGTACCACTGCTTTCTAAATAGTCAAATAAATTCATGAGCCTGGGAATGAAAGAGAAAGGATCAGTCTTCAGAAAAATGGGGAAAAAAGTATTCCACAGCAGTCAAATTTTGTCAGGAAAAATAAAATTACTCAACTCCACCCATTTTAATCTTTATATTTTCTCTGGTACCTCACATAGTACCTTGTATGTAAAAGCCACTAAGAAATATTTTTTCTTTTATTCTCATTAATTACCAAGAATTTGAGGTGCAATGTTATGAATCAAATTGTATTATGAGCTGTAGCTATTTTGCATCACAGCTGCTTATGTGAAGTCAATTGCAAATAAACCTATATGAAGGATAACAAAGGAAAAGAAGGGTAGGGAAAAATATACTTGTAGAAGGAATGTTGAACCTGGAGCAATAGCAAAATCATGAAGCTAAACAAAAATCACACATGTTTAAAATGGTTCAGACACAAGTAAATCAGCTCAATTTTTGAGATAAAGCTGTTAAAGGCACAGCAAAACTTTTTTTAAATTCTTTCCCTTAATTTGCGACCCATTTATTTCTTTGATTCAATACCATGTCAGCCTCTGTTAGGCTGACATTTTGCCCCTTACCCAAGTAAGTGCCATAGGTCACGTTTCTGTACTCATCCCAGGAGATTAAGCCGTCTTGGTTCATGTCAAACTCCTGCCATTGGCGTTCAACATTGTCAGACATGTATTTCTTCTGGGTGTGCTTAAGCCAGGATTTCAGCTCCCCCTCGGTCACAAACCCATCTTTATCCAGGTCTATTTTATCTACAATCACTCTACAAGACAAAACAATTGCGTTTCAACGTGCCGGCTCCACATGACTTTTGTCCAGACAAGACCTACCTAATATGTAGCCGTAGGTGGCATTTTTATATTCCTCCCAAGAAACGAGGCCGTCCTCATTGAGGTCATGCCCCTTCCACTGTCGCTCTACATCCTCGTAAATCCAGCGCTTTTGTGCAAATTTAATCCAGTCTTTGAGCTCATCCACAGTGACAAACCCGTCCTTGTCGCCATCTATTTTACTTACAATCTTTCTGTAGAAAACGTAGAAAAATCCAGCAAAAGGTTAAAGGATACAAGGTTCTAGATTCAGTAGTGCTGATTGTTCTGACCACATGTGCTGCCCTGCCCTATACTACTGCAAAAGAACATACTATCTCCAAAGCAGAATATAAGCAGTACTGCCCAAAGCTCTAAGTTAAGCAGCATGCTATTGCTCTTAAGTGATTCAGCAAGAAAAGTTATGGTCTGCTGCTCCCAGCACTAGCATTCACATGGATAGGCCAGTGATAGGCCATGATCAGACTAGAACACCAGTGATTCCCAAAGTGGGCGCCACCGCCCCCTGGTGGGTGCTGCAGCGATCCAGGGGAGTGGTGATGGCCACAGGTGCATTTATCTTTCCTATCAATTGCTATTAAAATTTTTAAAAAAATTAATTTCCAGGGGGCTAAGTAATATTTTTTTCTGGAAAGGGTGCGGTAGGCCAAAAAGTTTGGGAACCACTGGGCTAAAGGAATAAAAAATTTTTTCCTAGGTTCTCTAGTCTTTATGTATATATCACTATAGTCTCAACACTATTTTACTTACTCTAGAGGAAAACTCACAGGGCTTGATAAAGCATAACCACTGACATAATTTTAAAAAACTATAATATTTGTTTTTATTTACATTATTTTATTTATATATGCATTATATTATTATAATTATTTATTTTTAAATCTTCACCTTCTGTCTTAGAATCAATACTAAGTACTGATTTCAAGGCAGAAGAATGGTAAGGATTAGGCAATGCAAGTTAAGTGACTTGCCCAGGATCACACAGCTAGAAAGTGCTCACGGCAATATTTGAACCCAGGAGCTTTCAACTACAGGGCTTACTCTCTTTCTGTTGGGCCAACTAGCTGTTCCAACAATAAGCTTTAAAGCAAATTTCATTTTTTGGGGGGGGGAGGGGAAAGAGACAATGCTGAAGAAACAGACAAAATTCTGAAACTCACCCCACTCCCCAAGAAAAACCATAACAAAGCACTGTTCTGGTGCACACAAACGTGTGTGTGTGTGGTGTGATTATTGCTGCATTTTAGACCAGGCAATGAAAAAGGTGCTTACTGTAAGGTAAGTAGGACAAGTAGTTGACTACTGAGTAGTGGTTAAATTCAACTTTTATAAGGGGCTGAGAAAGAAAACTTCAAATAAAACTGTGCCCCTACACCAGACTTAGCCTATATAGTAAAGACACTCACCCTTCAATGAGAGCAGGGTTAAGCTGTAGGAAGGTGTGTATGTGTGTTAATGAACAATGGTGTTAAGAGCAAGATGCAAAAGCTAAAGCAGACCAAGAAACAGCTTTCTCCTTTTCCTCAGTTCTTTCCTTCCAACTTTCACTGTAGAGATTTCAAAGCCCCATGAGCATCAATTTACTCTTGGTTTTACAGGGGGAGTGAGTATCCTACACAATGCCCACCACCTGTTAAGTTACACTTAGCCACCAGCAGGGCATGCCCCAGGGCCCTAGGCCAGTGATGGGCAAACTTCCAAGGCAGAAAAGTGGTAAGGGCTAGGCAATGGGGGTGGGTTAAGTGACTTGCCCAGGGTCACACAGCTGGGAAGTGTTTGAGGTCAAATTTGAACCCAGGACACTTCCCATGTCTAGGCCTGGCTCTCAATCCACTGAGCTGCCCAGCTGCTCCCCGGGAGAACTTCTTAAAGGGGGGGGGGGCCAAAGGAAAGGAAATGCTCATCTGTCAGTCTGTTTCTAAGGCAACTCTTTTGAAGTTTCATTGTATTGTATTCTACTCATTGTATTGGTCAGATTAGGAATAATGTTGTGCCACCAGATAGAACATATTAGGGGTCCACATCTGGCCCATAGGCTGTAGTTTGCCCATCACTGCCCTAGAGCTTCCACACAAGACACTCTGGTGGTGGTTAGTTCTGAAAGAGGCTCTCCTTGGTGATACTTGCTGTGACACCTGTCCTACTTAACTAGTATTCATCCTATAAAAATAACAGGGAAGAATTATGGCACTTAGGTGTTGTCTATACCCATGCTGGTGCTAGCCTCAATACAAAGAGGGCAACCAACAACCCATTCTTCAGCAAGGTATACTTACTACTGTGGTTCTTGCTACAGAACTTCCAAGGAGATATTTATAAGTCAGAGGGCCTACCTCTAGGCCTACCACTCACTAGTTGTGGGACCTTGAGAAACTAAATATTTCTTCCTACAAAATGGGGCTATCTGCAAACCTACACAGCAAGAGTAATCAAATTGACTATTTCAATTCATGCAAATTGGAATGGGAGTAAATGGGGACTAGACCTGTGATTTAACTGGTAAGTTGAGAAATTCCTTCTACCAATGCCAGCAATGCAATTTAAAGAGTTTTAAGAGAGCTACACAGACCACTGGATGGCTAAGGGATTGCCCAGGGTCACAAAGCCTGACATAAAAGAAAGCAGGACTTGGAACCCTGCTCTTTATGGCTTTGAGACCAATTCTACCATCTACAACACAATTTCCCTTACTTTCATGTAAATATTGTAACATGCTATTCTGATTGAGGCAAAGTAAGATGAAAATGTTGGCAAAATCTTAACCACTGCTGTATTATACCTGTAATTAAGCTTTGGATCTGTTTTACAAGAGGACTGAGCACTGAGCTTAGACTGAGAGTGGTGCCAACATACACCACAATACAATTAACAAAAAGTCGGGTTATCATAATCATAGAACAAGTATTACCAGACTAAATAAAGGGGTCATGTAGAACAAGAAGAGATATATTTCTGAAATCAGGGAACCAGAATTTCAAAGATGGGATTCCTTTCTTGAGTCTCAATTCTTCTTGCATCACTAGTAGAAGCATCCTAATTGGCTTCTTCATAAAAAAGAAGTCTAGTTTTCTTTGTTACAAAGGAAGAATGTGAAACATGTAGAAAAAACTGTGATATAAAAACAAAAGACAAGATATTAAAAGCTTACTTTTTTAAAATAATGAGAAGATGAGGAAGTCCTATTAAAAGAAAAAGCTTTAAACTATGATCTTCATAATTTTTATTTTTTTCTTAAACCCTTGTACTTCGGTGTATTGTCTCATAGGTGGAAGATTGGTAAGGGTGGGCAATGGGGGTCAAGTGACTTGCCCAGGGTCACACAGCTGGGAAGTGGCTGAGGCCGGGTTTGAACCTAGGACCTCCTGTCTCTAGGCCTGACTCTCACTCCACTGAGCTACCCAGCTGCCCTATAATTTTTATTTTTTTACAAATTTAGTGTTAAAACACCAGAGATCCTTCATGACACTGGACAACTATTTATGTCATTATGATAAGCTATCATACACATATTTAGACACAACTGAGATTATATACTATTCTCCTTAAGTGACTGGCAGTTTTGCATTGCAATGGATACAAGAAAACCCAAAGTATTTCTCTTTGTAATTATTGTAGTGTTAAAGAGCCTTTATTCTATTAAAAAATATTGACCCAGCAAAAAAAATTTTTTTTAAAGAAGCTTAGAACAATTGTATTCATTAACATTTAAGATTTTTCATATCTATTTCAATTCTCTATTAGAAATAATTTATGGGAGAATTGAAAATAGAAACAGGAGAGGAGAAAATGGAGAAGGGGGAGAAAGTCATGGTTGAAGTAAGTAAAGTGGGTTTACTAAAAAACCCTCCTAAGTGCTATGTAAATATAAACTGTTATTTCTGAGATAATTAAAAGAGCAGACTTTCATAGAGTAACACCTTCATCTAGTGGCGGTTTAAGGTATTACATTTATATTTAAGTAAAAAGAGTGTTATTGTCTCTTAAACACTGGCCTCACAAACAATTCCAAGTTGAGGACCACAGTAAATGGTTTAGTCATAAAAAGAGTCCTTTGAGACTCTGGCCTGTAAAGCTGCCCCAGCTACTCCACTATTAAATAGAACAACTGTCAACTTGTCTTCAAAGTCTGGAGGATTAGGCAGTGGTTGTAAAATATTTTCAGTTTCTTCAGAACTTGCTCACCTAATACACTATAACATTAATTAAAAAAACAAGGATATAGTAAACTAAATTCTCTAGTAGCTTTGATTTATATTTAAATTAATGTATATGGTATCATAATTTTTCAGTTATTCCTTTTTTTAAGTTTTCATCAGAATTTCTTTAACAAATATTTCTAAGAAAAGGATATTTAAATTTTTCACCTGAAAATTCTATTTTTAAGTTTTGTTTCCACTATCCTAAGACTTCCTTGGGCTTCAGTTTCAACACCTAAAAAGTGAGGTGAGTTGAACTAAATGGACTCTTCAGTTCTAGCTCTTGATTTAGAATTCTAGGATGCTGTTTTCAACAGGGCTACTTGGGCTTGGAAATCTACAAATAAGCTTTGTGTGTAATTAGAATCTGTTACCTTAAAAACTACAATTCCCAGCACCCCACTCTCCTCACATTATGTGCTCACGTAGAGAGATTATAAATTTTGTGTAGCCCTGCCTCTCACTGTCTCTTGATATGATCGATTTGGTGAAGGTGGCATGAATGAGAGCCAGGAGACTATTGCTCACATGGTCTTAATTTTGTTAGATAATTAGGATTTTTTTACTTCTATTTCGTTTTTATTCCTTCTACTTCAAGTGATTATTAATAAAACTTCATAAAATATGATTCCTGAAGTGTTGGATATTAATTTAAATCCTACATTTGTAATCCACATCATAGACAGAGCTATTTTCATGAGAAAATAAGAATAATCTTGGGGAATGAGTTATATTAAAGCAAATTGAAATGAGGACACAGAAGGAAAATGGAGAGCTGGATGGACTGACAGGCAGCAGATGCTTTAAGTACAATTTAAAAGGAAATGCACTTACCATCTTTCTAAGAAAATTTAAAAGAATAAAATACAAAGTGAACATGCAACTGAGAATGAAACTTGTGTGAGTAAGCATTCTGTTTTAGAGCTTTTTTATGTGTGGAATTTGTGCAGGGAGTTTAACCTTATTTTGTGCCATAGACTGCTGGCAGTCTGGCTGGTAAAGCTTATGGATCCCTTCTCAGAATAACATTTTATAATCGAAGGAGATGCTAAATTTCAGTGAAAACAATGAGGTAGGGTTTTTTCCCCCTCTTATCTAAGTTCACAGACCAAATGAAATAAGAACCTTTGCTATACAGTAAAATCATTTGATTGCTTTTTTCTCATCATTCAAAGACATATCCCCGCCCCTTTTGTGAAAAGTTTACAAGGAAGGCTTCCATAGCTAATAAAAGTTAATCTTGATGTATTCATAAGAAATCCTACAACAAACTACTGAAGATGAGTATATTTTTTAAGGTCACAGAATACAGGGATTAAAATCTTAGAGAAAAAAGCAACTTATTTATATGAAGAGCCAGGTTTCAGTTTACACTATGTAACTTTTACATTCAATGCAAAACCATTTTTTCTCACTGACAAAAGGAAATGTAGTTTTGAGATGAATGAAAAGAATAATTGTTCCTTCCCTTGGGGACAAAAAAATCCCTAAAGATCTAAAAATAGGGGAAAAGATTCTTGAAATAAATGTGGCTTAATAATTATAATGAAACAACTATCACACTTAAATAGGAACAGGAATAGCTTTGCAGATTGACACATCTATCCAAAAGAGCCCATAACTGACAGAAGCAAATCTGAGACATGATTTTTAGAGAAAAGTTTCCATTCTACTGAGGTGCTACTCTGATATATCTTACCTGGAAGGGAAAAAATTAGTAATAAACTCTTTTTTTTTTAAACCCTTACCTTCTGTCTTAGAATCAATACTGGGTATTGGTTCTAAGGGAGAAAAATGGGGTAAGGGCTAGACAAAGGGGGTTAAGTGACTTGCCCAGGGTCACACAGCTAGGAAGTGTCTGAGGCCACATTTGAACCCAGGACCTCCCATCTCTGGGTATGACTCTCAATCCACTGAGCCACCAAGCTGCCCCTAGTAAGAAACTCTTTTTAACCGAGGACCAGTCAAACTAAAGATGTAAACTTTTAATCACCAAAAGGCAACAGGTGATAACATTTTCAGCTCTGGAAAACACAAGAAATTTGTCAGGAAGGAGTACCATGAAAGCATGGATCATCCAAAAGTTTGAAATTTAAAGTATATAGAGGAGGACATGCTCCCAAGGGCTATGGAACTTGGACTTCCAATGGTTCTTAAACCAAAGGGATAAGGCTCTGAAAAAAGTTCAAGACTTAAAAAGCCTTCCAAAATTACCATGGCCCCACTTTTATTGAGTCAGTCCTTATGTTCTAGCACTAAAAGCTGTAATTGGCACAAATCTGTAACCATTAAGAGCCTTTTAGCAGCAACTGGAATATCTGAAGCCTGGGAGATAAAAGAAGGCAAAGAATCCAAAGTGTAGTTTACCACTCACACAAGAACATGACCTCAGGAATGAATTGTGTGATGAAATGCTGGTATTAAAACTAATATAAAGCAACAGCAATGCATCAAAATGGTATAGTACAAGGAGAAACCTTTAGCTGCTTTTTACTTTTAAGTAAAGATGATTTAGTTTTATCAATATGTACTGGTCTGAAATATTTCATAAGGAGATTTAGATAAGGAGGCCCTCAACCTTTACCATCACTGGTTCTGTGAGCTGGGTTCCAGAGGTAGCAGTTAACAAAGATCCAATAGAGAGCAAAAGGAGAGACGAAAAAGGAGAATGATTCAGATCAGGGAAGCCCTTACCCAAGCCGCTCCTTGCTCTCCTCCGGTGTCAGCTGATCAAAGGTCTTTGCCTCTTCTGCACCCAGGAATGCATCATGGTCATAGTCAAAATTCTGAGCATCATCATGAGGCTTGTCACTGAGCTGAGGCTCATGATGTACTCTTTCCTTTTTTTCTGTGGGCTTGCTCAAGGCACAGACTGTACATAGGGATAGGCACATGAGAAACTGTCGCAGGTCCATGACTTGATCAGATCTTAAAGAAAGGAAGGTAGAGAATTCATAAGGGAATATGGTTTCTTAGTTATGTTGCTAATTTGCTGCTATTGTATGAACTTGGGCAAATCAGTGAAGTCTCCCCATTTGACATTCTAATAAAAAAATAATTAGGACAGGATCACTTAATAGATATTACATAGTACAACAAAGGATGTGTTTTTTCACACCATCCTTTATTTGTCTACAGACTGAAAATAAGCTTGTTTCATTCTGTTCATTTCTATGCCATCTCCCTTCAAAGCATATAGCCTTCAGGGGCAGCTAGATGGCTCAGTGGATTGAAAGCCAGGGGTCTGGAGTCAGGATGATCTGGTTTCAAACCTAGCCTCAAATACTTCCTAGTTGTGTGACCCAGGGCAAGTCACTTCACCCCAATTGCCTAATTCTTATTGCTCTTCTTAATATCAATCCTAAGACAGTAAGGTAACAAGTTTAAAAACAAAAACAAAGCAAAGCATACAGCCTTGGGGAAAGAGGTGGAGGAAAGAAGAAAATTTGAAATTGAAAATAAGATTAAAAAAAAAAAAAAAAAGCCTGACCAAAGTCACAGCTTCAATTGAAAGGACAGATTAACTTTATTGAAACTCCTCAATCCCACTATCAATTTAACTAAAATAAAGTATCTATTATATATCCATTCAATACTTGCTAGGTATGAGTCTTTAAAAAAAAGATTGTTCCTTTCCTCAAAAGTATATACTCCAGGGGGCAGCTGGATAGCTCAGTGGATTGAGAGTCAGGCCTAGAGACGGGAGGTCCTAGGTTCAAATCCGGCCCCAGACACTTCCCAGCTGTGTGACCCTGGGCAAGTCACTTGACCCCCATTGCCCACCCTTACCACTCTTCTGCCTTAGAACCAATACACAGAAGTTATGGGTTAAAAAAAAAAAGTATATAACTCATTAATTAAATATAGGATCTTCTTCCCCTTAAATATTAAATATCTATTATTATCTCAGCAAAGAAACATCTAACCCTTGATTCCTTTCATAGAAATATGTGAATGGATAGTAGAGGGGTCAGTAACACAGAGGAGCTAATGATATGTCACAATGACTCTAGTTGTGAAGCCCAGCAGGGAAGATAGAGGAAGCCTAGGTGAGAAGGTGGCTCAGAGACCCAGTGCCCTATCCCCTGTGTGTGTGTGTGTGGGGGGGGGGGGGGGGTGGAACGTGCACAGAGAGGTCTGCATGCCCTCTTTGGCACACATGCAGTAAGTTCACCATCATGGATACAGGATGTCATTGGTAGTGGATCTGGTCTAAGGTCCTTACATGTTTGTACAATGTAAGTTAGCTCCTAAACAAACATTTTTTAAAAGATAAAAATCTCTGATTCTAGTAATGACACAATTCAGGATTGAATCTAGACATGGAAACAATCTCTTCTAAAGCAAAAGCATAATTTAAATGCAGTCACAATTAAAGAAACTAATCTGAGTACATCTAATAAATATAGCTATCTGAGACTAGGCCATTAAGTTCTATGATATAGCCAAAATTTGGAAACTAAAAGGAGGGAAGATGTAGGAAGATGTGGGAGGAGGGAAGATGTAAGAGGGCAGAGGAGTTGGGAAATGAGAAGGGATAGTGCCCTAGGAAAATCAGTGGTAGCAGAAAAAAATATAGTTTCTTCCATATTATCTGAATTTCTGTAATCAATCAACCCATCAATAGCATTTATTAAGGGAGTGCTACTATGTGGCAGGCATTGTGGATACGAATGCAAAGAATGAAACAATCCTTCCACTCACAGTACTTACATTCTAACAAGGGATTACATAATGAGGTTACATAAGTATAAACAGAACAAATACAAAGGGAATAAAATACAAAGTAGTTAAATGTTTAGTAGTTTTTTCTGTCATGTCTGACTCTTCATGACCGTGAAGAATTTTCTTGGCAAAGATACTGAAGTGGTTTACCATTTCCTAAGGAAACTGAGGTAAAAGAAGGTTAAATGACTTACCCAGGGCCACAAGCTAGTAAGTGCCTGCAACTGCATTTGAACTCAGGTTTTCCTGACTCCCCATGCCTGGGTATTCTATTCATTATGCCAGTTAAATACAAGGTGATTTGAAAAGAGGACAGTAGCAATTGAGAGGATCAGGAAATATTCATGTAAAATGTAGTGCTTGAGCTATGTCTTAAAGAAAGACAAGGATTCTAGGAGACAGAAATTAGGAAGGGATGCATTCTAGGTGGGAAGAGCAACCAATGCAAAGGCACAGATGGGAAATGAGGCATTATGTATAAAGAACAGAGTATGACTGGATCACAAAATGTGGATGGGGGAATACATCTAGAAGGCTACTAGTTTTTCAAACTGAATATATAAAGTTCCACCGCATTACCTCATGTTTTTCTTTAAAACGTTCAGTTTTTATGACAAGTAGGTAATTATTTAAAGCCCCAGGAAGGAAAAAGAAAATATGGAAGTAAAAGATGAATTACATTTTAAGACAAACTAGGAAGTAGATTCCACTAAAGATTTCTAGGTTACCAAAGAACAGAATATTGAAAATAATTTGAAAAAACCTGGAGGATGGATACTCAGGAGACAAGAGGGAAGAGATTAATCCTGAATTAGCTGAAGCTGAAAGGGCACCATTAAGTTCAATAAAAGCTTCTCATACAAAAGGAGTTTCTAAAGCAAACACAAACAAGGTAGATCTAAATTCTTTACCCAGGTGGTAAAGCAAAACTCCTCTTGGGGCAGCTGGGTAGCTCAGTGGATTGAGAGCCAGGCCTAGAGACGGTAAGTCCTAGGTTCAAAATCTGGCCTCAGACAGTTTCCAGCTGTATGACCCCTGGCAAGTCACTTAACCCACCATTGCCCAGCCTTTACCACTCTTCTGCCTTGCTCCAAGACAGAAGGTAAGGGTTTTTATATAAAAACAAACAAACAAACAAAAACCCCCAAACTCCTCTTGCTCTCTTTTCCAGGCTGAGAAAGATGTTTATATCCTATATTAATGTTATGACAATATTTCTTTAAAATATTAACAAACTATTTCTGTCAAATGGAACTTTTTAAATGATGCAGATTTAATTATGCAAGAAATCAGTTGGAGGAAGATACATATAACAAGAAGGAAAATGCAAGTCCCTGGAAGAGTCAAGAGATCTATCTTTTCACCTTTTGATCAAATCAAATGTTTAGAACAGGCTTCAAAAGAATGAGTGATGATGTTACATTAAGTATTAAAGAAAATTCCCAGGGCAAGTGGCATTATCGTCTTAAACTAGAGACAGTACAATTCTGTCAGACAAAAATCCCCTGAGCCAAAAGGCAAACTTTTGTACCAAGGTGGATGACATTCAGGTAGTACAATGTCCGTAGTCAACAGTCGTGCTTGTTGCTTAATAGTGATCTCTACAAAGGGCTCATTCTACCTGGTCCATAAGTAAAAGATTTAAACTATAGCAAAGCTTTTCAATACTAAATTATGTCTATGAGAAATTGAATATTGTACACTAATGATAACGACTCTTATAAACTACAAGCATTATAGCAGGAATAAATATTTAAAGCCTACTTACTGGATCTCCTGGACATGGTCTAGCAAGAAGCCTGTAAGACTTAGCATTTATTGAAAGCAACACTTCATATGTATGTAATATCTTTAGAGGGGAAAATAAAATAACTAACATTTGAGGTTTATCATTTTGATCTGGAGGCAACATAATTTATCAGAATAATGGATTTAAGAGTTGGATTATTTTAGGCTTCAGTGCTCTAACTTTGCCACTGACTGATTTTGTATGATGGATGGTGACAAAATTTTACTTGTTTTCCCCATCTATAACGAGAAAGTAATATATCTTCTTGAATAGCAGTCTAGTGTGGTAGAGCACTGGATTTAGGAGTCAAAAGACTTGTGTTCAAGTCCTAGTTCTGACAAGTATTAGCAGTATAACCAGATTGAGAATAATTAATCCTTTCTGTATCTGTTTCATCTATAAAATGAGGCTACTACTAATCTGCACCATCTATTGAAAAGAACAGTTATAAATACTTATTAACCTTAAAATTGCTAAAAAATGTGAGTTATTAGTAAATTTGCAAGGATATTTTAGGGTCAGGGAGTTCAAATTCAGTATTGTTATGGTATATTAAGTTCTTTGGAAATGAAATGCAAAGAGGAAAGGCCTTATTGTGTACAAGAAAGTATACCAAACAGGAAAACAGAAGCCTAGTTTCCTTTCAACTCTGCCACTGTGATACTGAACAAGTCACAATCTCCCTTAGGGCCTGTCTCTTCATTGGTAAGGTGAAGAGAATTTAGATTAGATTGGTGTTTCCCAAAGTGGTGGGTGCTGCAGCGATCAGGGTGGGGGGAAGCAGTTTTGGTCACAGGTGCATTTATCTTTCCTATTAATTGCTATTAAATTTTTTAAAAATTAATTTTCAGGGGGCTAAGTAATATTTTTTCTGGAAAGGGCCAAAAAAGTTTATTATTAGATGATCCCTCCATCATATACAGGATCTCTTCTAGCTCTAAAATGCAGAGTTGTTTTTTTTTTTTTTTTTATATACTTGTCTACAGGGAAATGGCTAAATAAAATTATGGTGCATAAAAATGATGGATTATTGTTCCAAAAGAAAAACCATGCGGAACTGAATCATAGAAGATATATGTGTGTGTATATATGTCACATATATGTAAACTGATAAAGAATGAAGTAAACAGAATCATGAATATTCACATCAACTATAATGTTAAAACAGAAATAATAAAGCTAAAAACTATGTAATTGTGATAACCAAGCTTGGTCCTAGAAAGGGAGAAATATACTATTTAGCATACATTAAGAAAATGCATAATGACAGAAAACTATTATAAATTCAGCAACTTAAAACCTGTTAATCACAACAATCTATTTTAAAAACATTAATATACATTTCATGCAGGAGAGAGATCCTGGAACCCTTTCCCCTAACCTACCTCAGGGTTCCACAATCTAGAGATTGGGAATGCTGGTACAGTGAGACAATGGTATGGGTATGAAGTAGTATTGGGTCAGAAGAGTGTTCCAGATCCTGGCTTTGTCACTGACCAGACTTTTGGACTGGTTGGTTACATTCCTCTGGGTTGCAGGTTCCACATTTGTAAGATGAGGTGATAATATTCACACCACTTCTCTCACAAAGGTGACAGAATCAAATGAGGTGAAACCTAAAACATTTTGTAATTATAAGCAGTTATATATTAGTTATAATGATGGTGCTGATACAGTTATGCTCTTTGTTTTTAATATAGCAAACACCAAGATTTAAATGCACAACTTCTTTTAGGAAGCTGTTTTATCCATCATTGGCAAAAATCTTTAGTCAACTTCAGAAACTAAGGCAAATGAACTTATCTGATTTCATCAAGTGTCTAGACGACAGGGACAAGAACAAGGGAGTCTGTCAAGAACTCTTAAGCCTCTCTGCTTTAGCCTAGCATCAGAATCACTTCTAAAGCAAACCAACCAATCAAGACAACTTAAAAGGAAATCATGACTCAAAGCCCAGTTTTCACAGGATTAAAAAATTTAAGTAGGAAAAGCATAAATTAGCCAGCAAGGGCTTTATTTAAAGGTTATTATACAGTGTGGGGTAGGAGGGTGGGGTGTAGGAGAATAAGAAAATGTTATATGGTGCTTGCTCCATGCCAGACCCTGTGCTAAGCACTTTATAAACTATTCTCATTTTGCAATTGAGGAAACTGAGAAAAACAGAAGTTAAATGACTTGCCCAGGGCCACAGAGCTATTAAGTATCTGAGATTTTGTTTGAACTCAGGTCTTCTTGATTCCAGAGCCAGATCTTTATCCACTCCACCACCTAGCTAGCTTACATCATCAATGTTTTGTTTTTTTTTTAAACCCTTAACTTCTGTATATTGGCTCATAGGTGGAAGAGTGGTAAGGGTGGGCAATGGGGGTCAAGTGACTTGCCCAGGGTCACACAGCTGGGAAGTGTTTGAGGCCAGATTTAAACCTAGGACCTCCCGCCTCTAGGCCTGACTCTCAATCCACTGAGCTACCCAGCTGCCCTCAATTTGTTTTTGATCTACAAAGCAATCCAAATATTTAGGGGCTATTTTTTCAGCTTTTGAAGAAAAAAACTGTGTGTATGTGTTGTATTGAAGTACTATTAAACAGGAATTAGTAAAGGAGTGACCTTAATTAAGATTTAAAGAATCTTTAAGGATCAGAGAAGGAATTAAAACACATTAGGCCAGGGTGGTTCTTGGCCAAAATGAGATAGGGAGAAAGAAGCCTTATGAACTAGCCAGACCCCTTCTCTACCACCACCAATACGTACAGAAAGCATGTTAAAGAGCAGCCACAGCGATGACTTGAAATCTGCTATTAAAGATTTACAATACTAAAATAGTGAAAGGCATATGGACAAGAAAAAAAATGCTCTTTTGCAGTTTTAGTTAAGCCTCTCTGAAGTCTACTTGTGACAGGATGCTTCTGTTCTAAGACATCTCTTCCTCAGGTCCTGCTCTTTTCCCCCGATTTCCTTTGTTGAAGATGAAAACCTCCAAGCTAAAGTTTGGAAGAGGGGAAGTGTGGCTTTCCTAGCCAATACCCAAGCTTCCTGCTTATGACATCAGAATTAGGAAAACAATCAGATGTGCCTGAAACAATCCCCCTACAACTACCTGGTCTTCTCAGAGTCTCAATGCTGCTCCTCTTGCCTACCTGTCCAGAATTTTTCATGACAAAGCTGACTTATCAGAATTTATGTCCCTTCCTGAGTTTTAGAAGCACTAGAGGCTGCAGGTGCTTAATAAATGCCTCTTAGTTGAGGTTGATTCTGCAGGTGTGTGCAGAGCTGGCCACCTGCCTTCTGAGATCACCTTGCCTGGAGCCATTTGCTCCAGATTGTATCCTTTCTTATTTCCCATCCCTGAGCTTCTCCATAATCTCTAGTAAACCCAGACCTTTATTAGCTGTATGACTAGGAGCAAAATACTTTGCTTCTGAGCCCAAGTTTCATTTATAAAATGAGAGGGTTAGGCTTAGACCAAAGGTTCTTAACCTTCTTTTATGTCATGAACCCTTTTGGGATCCCATCTTGGAATAATAATCTTAAGTAAATGAAATACTAAATTTCAGTTAGGTTAGTGAAAATAAAGATGACTTTTCCCATCATCCAAGTTTAGACCCCATCCCCCAAATCTAACCACAGAACCTTTGGCATGTTGGTCCTTGAACACTGAGTTAGAACTGCTGGATTAGAGGGCAGCTAGGTAGCTCAGTGGAGAGAGCCAGATCTAGAGGCAGGAGGTCTTGGGTTTGAATTTGGCCTCTGACACTTCCTAACTATGAGACCTGGGCAAGTCATTAACCCCCATTGCCCAGCCCTTATTGCTTTTCTGATTTGGAACCAATACATAGTATTGAGTCTAAGACAGAAAGTAAGGGTTAAGAAAAAATTAAAAGAACTGGGCTAAATGTAGGAATGGTTCCAGTTTTATTTGGGCTGGATTAGTTTCCCTTTAAAGGGGTGAGGAGGGCCATTCTTAGTATTACCATTGGTTTGGCTTCCTCACTGAGAGATATAAAAGGTAAAACCTATAAGGAATTGATGTCTGAGGTTGTGCATAATGCCCATAATATAATATCACTGCCTGATGGCAATACCCTTCTGACTTTAGAAACTGTAGCCTAATCCTTAGTAAAGTTATTCATTGCAATTTATGGTCCACTAGTGCCTTACCTTGAGTTTGAGTCACAGGACTGGTTTTGAGTTAGGCCTATTCCAGAATAACTTTTGAAGTCTCTTCCAGTTCTAAATGTATGCTATGACCCTACCCAAAACTCCTACAAAGAACTAGAACAGTAATGTCAAACTTAAATAGAAAGGAAGTGGGGGAGGCCACTAAACTATACATGAGGAAGCTTGGTGGGTCACATATTGACTTTGAAAACCACATATTAATACTAGCTGTGCTCTACTGCACTTTTATTTATTTTGTTAAATATTTTCCAATTATGTTTTAATCTATTTCAGGTCACTTAGAGTGCTTGACACCTCTGGACTAGAACAGAGAAGGCTGGCATTTAGAACTTATTGAACTCTGTCTTGAAACATTGTACAGATGTAAACAAACTGGATTTGGAGTCAGAGAACATGGATTCAAATTCCAGTGTGACACTTAATTTCGTGAGCTTAGGTAAGTTAGCAACCTTTATGGGCCTTGGTTTTCTCATGGGTAAAGTAAGGAGAGTGGTCTAGATGTCCCCCAGTACCCCTTTCAGTTCTGTTTGGATGACTGTGTCTTGACTCTTAAAAGACTCTCCTCCTTTACATACTTATAGCATTTTATGAAAACCCTACCCCTCAAATTTACTGATGTGAGTTTCTGACTCCCATCAAAGTCAGCTTTTTGGTAATACTAAAGCTTTTTAGCAACTTTGATGAGCAATTATTCTGATGGACAGAATACCTAATGTTCAATGCTAAATCAATGAACAAGTGGAGGTAGTAACAAAATACATTCTCTTTGAGCTAGAGTTGGAAGGGAAAGGATTTGCATAACTGATGAAAGAAGGGCTTTATGCCATAAAAGTGGTCATTTCAACTCAAAGAAATTAATTAATGGATTCTGATAACCTTTCTGAACTATGATGAGCCCAAGGAAGATAAATGCTATAAAAAGTCCAATTCATCCATTATCAAGATCTTCACTTAAAAAGCATTCTTACAAGTACCTTCACTCTCTTCATCAGTTTGGCCCTTGCAGTCATCATTGAGGGGAGCAAACTCCTGTGAAGAAGCCCAATCATCCTTGCCATTATAATGAACACTATCACTATATCAACCATCTTGCTGCTTCCAGATGTGGCAAACTAGCCTAATCCAAAGCAGCTAAGTATCAAGCAGGTCAAATCATGCTGACCACCACAACCAATATAACCACGTCTCCTATCCAAACAGTAGTGTGACAACATTTAAGATCTAGGTTTTATTCTTTCCTCTCATCTGCAACATGGGGGAGGAATCACCTAAAAAATAAAGCTGACTCTAGGTCTGGATTGGCCTTTGTGAATGGTCCCTTTTGTGATCCCGGCTTCCTTTTCTCTTAGTTTCAGAGGTAGCTAGGTTTATAGAGCACTTAGGCCTGGAGAATCAAGACAAACTTGGTTCAAATCTAGCCTCAGACACTTACTAGTTGTGTTTCCCCGAATAAGTCATTTAACCTGTTTTGTCTCAGATTCCTCAACTGTAAAATGTTATTATAAAAAGCACCTACTTTGCAGGGTTGGTTGTTGTAAAGATTAAACAAAGAAATATTTGGTAAAGCTTAACATAGTGCTTAACATGGTAGACAAATGTTTAAGTTCGTCTTTCCTCCTCTTCCAAAACTCCAATCAACACGGGGGCATGGGGAATAGTACACCCAAGAGAATTCTCATTAAGTGTCATGGTGTTCTTGTTGCATGCATATCCTTGCTGTGTTGGGGCAAAGCAAACTTGTGTTAAATATTTAATGCTGTGAGTGCCTCATTTCATCCTTACATCACTTGGGTGTTGGTGTTAGAGCCAATACCAGCTCTGCTACCAGCCTAACCTAGAAGCCATCATCCAAGTGAAACGTTATGCAAAAAAGTCCCCTATTTCTGCCATCCATCTACTCCAAATGTCAACTAACTGTAAACTCAAGAGTCTTGAGAACAGTAGAAAAGGATTTGGTATCATTGATGGAAATGGCACTAAGAAGATATACTACCATTTGCTTTGCCACTGTACTTTAAGGAACACTATGCCTTTCCATCTGCCCCTCAGCTGAAACTTTCCATGTGTGTTGCCTCTCTCTATTAGATGATGCCTCTGATCCAACATGAGTTTTAAGTTGTCTCTGTAGTAGTCTAGATCTATCTACTTCAGGGGTATTAATCAAGGGTCCTTGAACTTATTTTAAAATATTTCATTAACTATTTCAATAGTTTCCTTTATGACCCTGTGTATTTCATGCATTTAAAAACATTCTTAAGTCATTTATAGGCATTATCAAATTGGAAAAGAGCTCCAGATAACATTGAAAAAAGTTAAGAACTAATGACCTATTTGCTTTCACTCCATGTAAATCTTTTATGATCAAGAACATAGCTAATAGGATCTAAGAATATAAACCATAATAACAGAACAATGAAAAAGTATCCCAGACAGTGTCTCAATCCACGACTCTAAAATCATTAGTACTAAGCTTTTCACTAGGTGACAACAACAAAAAACACTCAAGGTCAAATAAAAAACAAATTGTAGAAAAACATTATTTTTCTTCCTGTCAGTTAAACAGGACATATAACCTTACTACTATATTGGAATAGCCAAACAAAAAAATACTAATTAAAGCAAGATGTCGAAATAATAATTTGGTTTCAAAAAGTTCTTGTTGACCTTGGAAATTTTAGTTCTTTACATTAGAATTCTAAAACATTTAAAAAAAAAAACCCATCTGAAGAGTCTTTTAAATATTAAGTTGTCCATGAAGCTTGCTCTGTTCATTTCAATACAAAATGATTTCCCTGGCCTCTAAACTCTTACAGAACCTACTATCAATACCAATTTTATCACATACTACTACCTTGTGGTATAGTTATGTATATATGTACATGTCTTATCTATTAAAATAGATTGCACATGAAGAACAAGAACTAGGTCTCCCTATAGTACCCTCATTTGAGTTGGCTAGGATCCAACAACAAAGAGGTCAATATGTTGTTTCAGTTGTTCTAAGTGAAGGACATATGCTGCTACAATCACTACTGTTTATTTTTAAGTGTTCACATTAACATAAAGCACCAAGCTAGATGCTATGATCCACACAAGACTAATTTTGGAATTTATGAGCCTGGAAAATATTTTCATAGGCTCTCTCCACCAATTCTTCCTATATATTTATGATTATTGATATAGGAGGCAGTACATTGGGAAAAGGACCTGTTTATTTTCTGATTCAAAGATATTTTATTTTCCCAATTACATGTAATAATAATTTTCAACACTTTTCCCAAAATCATAAGATACAAATTATCTCCCTCCTTTAGCAAACTCCCCTCCCCCTTCCAGAGATGGTTAGCAATTTTATTTGGGACATACATGTATTATCCTGCAAAACACACTTCCATATCAGTCACTGTTGCAAGAGCAACCTCATATAAAACCAAAACCCCAAAATAAAACCGTAAAGACACTGATGTGAAATATAGTATGCATTGATCCACATCCATTGAATTCCAATTGGTTCTTTCTCTTGGAGGTGGATAACATTCCATATCATAAATCCTTCAGAATTAAGACTATGTTTAGGTGCTGGTTTTGTGAAAAGTTTCCACACAAGGAGTTCCTCACCAAATAGCTATAATATTTGAACTACTTACCTTGTTGGGATGTTGTAAGGAAAATCCACTGCAATGCAATGCGTTATCATAATTATGTATACTATTTTGAACATATTAGGCTTTCGATATTTGATTATTAATGAATGTATAAAGAACTATCAGGTTTATTTAGTAGTAATAAAATGTTGACTTCAAAACTGCCTGAGAAATGTTTCAGCGGTCTATGAAAGCATGCTCAAATTGCATGCAAAAATACTGTTTTGTGAAATTTTATACAAAATATGCTTTGAATTTCTCTACCTATATCCTACTACTGTACTGGATAAGAGACTCAGAAAAATCCTAACGAAGACCACTGATCCTCAATAAAAACCTCATATTGGTTCTAAAAGTGACTTGAATCAAGTTCAAACTCATTTCCATTTATATACTAATACATTTCTAAACATTATACTTGAGGATGCTCTGATAACCCCTTAAGTCAAATAGCCAGAAACCTCTCTACCATGGATACTTCTGATGAGTAGATACCAGCTGTATGTCTCAGTGCCTATGTTGCTGAATAATTTCATTCTTTCTTTAAATTCAATGAGGAGAATGCACTGAAACATTTATGAATATGTGTGGTTGGAGGAAGTGAGCAGCAAAGACTCACTTTGGGTCCAGACCATGGTACATAGGTGAGGCAACCTTATTGCAATGACCAACTTTGGTCCAGAAGAACGGATGACTAAAACTTTTCTATTCTCAGCTGAGAGATTTCTGGCAGAATGTTGATCTCATTGTTTAATGGGATGGGGTGAGGTGGGGGAGTGGACCTGAGGAGGAATTCTGGTAAAATGACTAAAGTATTAAAAATCATAAAACTTTTTTCAAAATAATGGATTCAAATCCAGCTTTAGACACTGACTTCCTGACTCAGAACAAGTCGCTTAATCCCAAGCAACAGAAAAGAAATTGCGATACATAAGTGGGATTGAGTTTCCTGGGGTGGGGCTAGTAAGGGGTGGAGTGAGGGGAAGATTCCTAAAGTCAATGAAATCACGGGGTTGGGGGTGGTTAAGAAAATTCTTTTCCACACATCATCCCATTATTTGAATCTCAGATATATTGTTACTTATATATCACAATTTATTTTATCTGTATTTTACATATATCAATTTATTGGGACATATATATTTACATATCCCAATTTTAAGATGAGGAAACTGCACCTCCGATAACTTAGGAACCTTGGGCAAATAGCCTCTCCTTTCCTTTAAATCGGTTTCCACCTCTGTAAAATGAGGGGAATGGGGACTATACGGCCCCTTTGGTCCCTTCCAGCTCAAAAGTTACATGATCTCAGGACCTGTACACATAATAGGTAATAAACATCAGAAGTTAGTTTTAAGGTCAGGTCTTTCCTGACTCCTAAATCCAATGTTTTTTCCAAAATACCACGAAATCGCCTGAACCTTTAAATCTTCAAGTTTTAAAATGGTTTTCCAGTTGTGCTCTTAATTTTAATTTTTTTTTAAAAGGATGGAGTTGGATAGCCTGCGCTCCCAGATCTCTCCCACCTGTGGATGGGCGGCTCTGTCTAGGATTCCACTGAAATAAAAAAGTAGCAGCATTTAGCAGTCGCTTTAAGGTTTGCCATTTACAGTGGCCGTGCACTGCCCAGTCCGTCCTGACCCCAAAGTGGAGAGAGGCCAGGGGCATTCCAGCGGCTCAGGAAAGGGTCGTTCCCAGGCCTCGGCTGTCTGAAAGAGGCTACTTCGCCAACTTTGGCTCCCCGCCCTTACACGGACTGTGGCGAGAATTCCGTCGCCGACTACTCCGGGGACGAGGCAGCTTTGCCAAGCAGGGAAGTTCCCTGATCCCTTTTCTATCACCATCTCCCCAAGTAACCCGGGCTGGCCGCCCACCCCCCCACCCCCCCGCCCTCTCAGACTCGACCCCGGGGAGAGGACAGGAGAACACAGCCCTGGAGAGAAGCAGGGGCCCGCCAGGACAAGGGGGTCTCAGGAAGACGAGGCGGCCTCGGAGCCTCCGGGCCCAAGCCCCCGAGGCTCGGCGAGCACTACAGGATCAGCAGGGGGAGCGGGGCACACTTACCACACCGGCAGGGGCGAAGAAGCCGTGGGAGGAGAAGACTCGCAGAGAAGACGTCCGTTAACGGGGACGCTGCAGCCTCCACTGCCGCCGCCTCACTCGGACCGGTTCGCCTCATGCGCGCACGCACCACCCAACCGGAAGTGGGCGCATGCACCGCCCTCGTCCGCCCTATGGATCTCTCCGGACCAATCCCCAGAGATCCCGCCTCCGACGCCTGGTCTCCTCGGGCGGCCATTGGTCCGATGAGAACGTAGTCCCGATTGGCTGGAAAGCGCCACGTCCCCACGAGCCCGCGGAGTGGCGTGGACCTGATTCCCGCCCAACCGTCTCCCTGGAACCCTAGCCTCTCCTCGGTCTGGGTATCGCTCCCCATCTCGCTCCCTTCCACGAGCGGGGGGACGAAGTTCTCTGCGTGGAATGTCTCATTTCCCCTCCCCTACCTGGAATTGCGGGATCAGGCGGTTGATTAGATTCTGAACCTTATCTGCAACAAGTGGCTATTGATATTGGGGCCCTTGGCCTTCTTGAGCCTCGGGTGCCACCTTCTCATTTGGTGGTTCAATCGTTTTCAGTTATGTCTGGCTCACTGTGACCCCATTTGGGGTTTTCTTGAACATAGAGGGTTGGTAAGATGGGGGTGGGGGATGTTAGTTTCTTCAGCTCAAGCCTTTAGATTGGCTTCAACTTTGTTGGACACTCAAAAGTGCCAGAATGGAATGATGGTGCTTGATACATATTTGTGATTTGTCACATTCATAATTGTAAACTATGTTCTGTTTGTTCAATGATTTGTGTAGGCGTTAAATCTGCGATCATAATCTATAAAATGATTATAAAAAAAGCAGAACTAAATGATTGGAAGTCCCTTTAGCTCTAAGGTTTGAGGTTTTCCATTTTGTTTCTTCATTTGTAAGTATCTTGAACTTCAGAATAGGGACAGGACAAGTCTGTCTCCCAAATCATGCAAATTATATATCCTTTTACAAAAATAATCATTGCTTACTTAGAATTGACAGCATGACAAGTAAGGGAGACTGATCTCATTCAGTCCTGGAACAGAAATGGGTGATTGTCTTTGGAGATTGAAAAGTTTTAGATTCTCTGTTTTTTTATTTTATTTTTAAACCCTTAGCTTCTGTTTTAGAATCAATACTGTGTATTGTTTCTAAGGCAGAAGAGTGGTAAGGGTTAAGCAATGGGGATAAGTGCCTTGCCCAGGGTCACAGATAGGAAGTGTCTGAGGCTGGATCTGGACCCAGGCTCTCCTGTCTCTAGGCCTGGTGCTATACCCACTGAGCTACTCCTCTGTTTATTTTTCTAAGAATATACACTAACTCATTTTCCCCCATCCCTACCCCCACCACTTTGCCATCAAGCCAGAAGAGCTGTTGTGGTTCATTCATGCCCAACTCTTCAAAACTCCATTTGGGGTTTTCTAGGCAAAGATACTGGAACAGTTTGCTATTTCCTTCTCCAGTTCATTTTATAGATGAGGAAACTGAGTCAAACAAAAAGGGACTTGCTTAAGGTCATACAGCTAGTAAGGTACTGAGGCAGGATTTTAACTTCAGTCTTCCTGACTCCAGGCCCTGATGCTCTATCTACTTCATCACCTAGCCGCTCCATGCCCTCTCATTTTACAGATGATAAAGCTGAGGCTTAGGGAAGGATAGTGACCTGACCCCAGGTCATAAAGCTAGTGAGGAGAAGTGTCTGACTTTTAACCCTGGTCCTCTCACCCCAAATCGAGGGACCTTGACATGCACAGGGGCTTCATCTAGTTGCATACCCAAGATCAGAGAGGTACATGAAGCATATTCATTTAATTTGATTCCATTAAGTTTAACAAGTGTTTTTTTTTTGCATACCCTTTAAAAGTATTCAATTGAAATAATTTAATTCAACAAGTATTTGTTGAATAGTTGACTCGGCACAGAATTATTGTTGTTTATCTATGGCCTGAGAGGTACATGAAGCATATTTTGCTTTAATTTGACTACATTAAATTCAATACATGTTTATTGGATACTCTTTAAAAGTATTCAGTTCAAAAATTACAATTCAACAAGTGTTTATTGACTATTTGACCCAGCATAAGGCAGAAGAGGGGAAAACTAACAATTAGTAGATGTGTTCAACTCCTAGCTATTGTTGGCAAGTTTTTGTATTCAGGCTCAATGAGCCTTTCCTCACCAATAGGGATGTTGTGGAAGACATTCAGTGCAGGTTGGAGTGAATGACTGAATCCCTTAAAATTTTGAGATTTAGGATTTTAGGAAATAAATGCTTATTGACTGACTGATGTATATTCCCGTTCTCATCCCATAGAAGTTTACAATCTAATTTGAATGAAGTATATGGAAAAGGTTAAATAGTTAATACAAGTGGGTTCAAACCTGATCTTAGACACTTCCTAGCAGATGTATGACCCTGGACAAATCGCTTAACCCCAATTGCCTAGCCCAGATTGCCCCTTTGCCTTATAACCAATACTTAGTATGGATTCTAAGACAGAAGGTAAGGAGTTTTTATTAAAGATAAATAGAAGAGTTAATACAGGGGCAGTACATAAGTCTTCCTCTGACATGTCATTTGGGGGAGTGGGGATGAAGCTGACTGGATTTTCAAAGGCTATGTTAACAGAGTACAAGCTATGTAGGGTCCTTCTGAATTGGAAGTTTTGCTCAGGCCTGGGAGCAGTCAACCAGGCTAAGAAAGTTCAGAGCTCATCAATGGAAGATCATCCCTCAGATGATAAAATTTTTTTGACCTTGTGAACTCATGACAGTCAAGGAGGATGTATATGTATGCTTATGAGAATTCTAAACTGACAATCCTAAGTAGAAGTGGGAGAGAAGTAAAAGAATGGAAAACAATAGCTGAATCAACATTTAGTTGCTGTTGCACCCTTTTATTGAATATAAAGGGCAAGTACTCTCTTTGGTTTTTAAACCTTTGTAACTTTCCTTTGTTTGTTAATTTAAATGCCTGGAATTAGTAGCAGTTAAAAAATACTAACCACCCTGAAAACCCCAGGAGAGGTGCAATGTACATATTTTATACTCCTACTTTTGTTTATTTTATATTCTGCATTTCTTTCCCTGTAATAGCAATAAATATGTATAAAACCTAAGAAAGGATTGGGATACTTATCAGGGGGCAAGAGGAGTTAGAAACATGATTCCAAAGGAGAAGAACTCTGGTTGGAGAAAGGAAGCGCAAGTAAAAAACTAAGAGAAAACTGACATCATTCCCCAAGGCTAGAAGATGTATTTTTTTTAATTGGAAGTCCATACCATATTTTTAAAGTGCTTCCAAATGTTCAACTCTGACAAGATAGTCCTCTATTTCTTTCCAGAACCTCCTCTCCCATGAATAAATGCAAAGATGGGTGGCATGGACAATAAATCAAGGAATTCAGGAAAAGGAAACCATAGTAACCTTGAGTGTTCAAAGAAGATTCCCTAAGAAGGTAGGACTTGAATGGAAGCTTGGAGGGATTTAATAGACAATTCTATAAATATTTATTAAATATTCACTATGACAAGAGCACTCTTCTAGACTTTAGGAAAGCTACAATTAGGTTAAGGGTGGGATTTGCTTCCCTAAAGGAGCTTACAATCAAGTAAGGAAGTATGTATATGACTTACAGACAAATTACACAATAATTCTTGTGTAGCAACTAGGTGGCAAAGTAGATTAGAGCACCAGGCTGGAAGTCAGGAAGATTCATCTTCATGAATTCAAATATGATCTTGGATACTTCCTAGCTGTGTGACCTGAGGCCATCAAATAGTACCTAATGGCTTCATGAGACATCAAGAAAAAATAAAATCAAAAGAATTTTAAAATAGAAGAGAATATGAAATATCTCATTGAAAAATAACTGAGATAGAAAATAGATCCAGGAGAGACATAAGAATTATTGGATGACCTGAAAAACATTATTTTAAAAAAAAGCCTAGACATCATGTTACAAGAAATTATCAAAGAAAACTGCTCTGATATTCTTGAAAAAGAAGGTAAAATAGAAATTTAAAGCACCCATAAATCAACTCTTGCAATAAATCCCCAAATGACAACTCAAGAATGTTATAACCAAGTTCAAGAGCTCCCAGCCCAAGTAGAAAATACTGTAAGCAACCAGAAAGAAACAATTCAAATATCATGAAGCCCCAGTCAGGATTACATAGGATCTAGTAGCTTCTTTTATTGAAAGGTCAGAAGGCTTGGAATATGATATTCTTAAAGGCAAAGGAACTGGATTTTACAACCAAGAATCACCTACCCATCAAAACTGATTATATTCTTTTGGGGAAAAATATAGTCATTTATATTAAATAGAAGTTTTCCAAGCATTCCTGAAGACCAGACCACACAGAAAATTTAATGTCCACATACAAAATTCAAGAGAAATATAAAAAGGTAAATAAGAAAAAGAAAAAAATTAAGGGACTCAACAAAATTTATATACTACATGGAAAGATAATATTTGTAACTCTTAAATTTTTTTATCATTATCATAGTAGTTTAAAATAAGTATACATAGACAGAGGATATGGTAGTAGTAAGCTGGTTAGGATAATATGCAAAAAAAATCAAAGGGTGAAAAAGGATTGCATTGAGAGAAATAAGAAGAGAGGTAAAATGAGGTAGATTATATCACAAAGAGACAGGGGAAAACTATTATAGTGCAGGGGAAGATGAGGGTGGTGACAGATAATACTTAAATCTTATTCTCATTGGAATTGGCTCAGAGAGGAAATTGCAGCCAAATTCATTGGGGTACAGAATCCTATATTACCCTACAGAGAAGTAGAAGAGGAATAAGAAAGGGAGTGGTGGGGAGGGGAATAATATAAGGGAGAGGGATATTGGGAGTGTGTGATTAAAAGAACTTATAGAGAAGTAGGAGGGGAATAAGAAGGGTGGTGGTGGGAAGGAGAATAATAGAGGGAGAATGAGAGGAGTGATTAAAAGCAAAATACTTGTGTGAAGGGACAATGTGAAAGGAGAAAGTGAAGAATTAAAAGGAGAAAACAAGGTGGAGGGGAATACACAGATGGAAATCATAACTGTGAATATAAATGGGATGAACTCATCCATAAAATGAAAGTGGATGGCAGAGTTGATTAAAAACCAGAATGCCACAATATGTTGTTTACAAGAAATACATTTGAGGAAGGTAGTCACACAGAATAAAGGTTAGGGGATGGAGCGGAATCTATTGTTTCAACTAAGATTAAAAAAAAAAAAAAGCAAGAGTAGCAATCATGATCTCGGACAAAGCTAAAACAAAAATAGATTTGATTAAAAGAGATAAGGAAGGTAATTACATCTTGATAAAGGGTAGTATAAACAATGAAATATCAGTACTTAACATATGCACCAAATGGTATAGCCTCCAGATTTTTAAAGGAGAAACCAAAGGAGCTTAGAGAGAAAACAGAGAGTAAAACTATACTAGTGGGGGAACACCTTGACCTTCCCCTATCAGAACTAGATAAATCTAATAAAAAAATAAGAAGTAAAGGAAGTGAATGAAATTTTGGGAAAGTTAGATTTAATCTCTGGAGAAAATTGAATAGAGATAAAAAGGAATATACCTTCTTTTCAGCAGCACATGGCACATACACAAAAATTGACCATGTACAAGAGCATAAAAACTTCACAACCAAATGCAGAAATAATAAATGCAACTTTTTTCAGGTCATAATACAATAACATTATATAATAAGGGTTCATTGAAAGGCAAATTAAAATTATTTGGAAAATAATCCAATTCTTCAAAATAGGTGGGTCAAAGAACAAATCATAGCAACACTCACTGATTTCATGAAAGAGAATGACGAGGAGACAACATAACAAAATTTATGGGATACTGCCAAAGCAGTACTTAGAAATTTGTATTCCTTACTATAATCAATAAAATAGAAAAAAAGTAGATCAATGAATTGGGCATGCAACTAAAAAAAAACAATTAGAAAAAGAGCAATTAAAAATCCCCAACCAAAAACTAAATTGAGATCCTAAAAATCAAAGAAATTAATAAAATTGAAAGTAAAAGAACTATTGAAGTAATAAGTAAAACTAGGAGTTGGTTCTATAAAAAAAATAAAATAGAAAGAGCATTGGTTAATTTGATTAAAAAAGAGAAAAAAAGACTCAAATTACCAGTATCAAAAATGAAAAGACTGCTCTTTTTGTGGTAGCTAAGAACTGGAAACTAAAGGGATGTTCATCAATTGGGGAATGGCTGAACAAATTGTGATATATGATGGTGATGGAATACAATTCTCAAAGGAATGATGAACAAAATGATTTCAGAAAGAACTAGAAAGACCTTCATGGACTGATGCAGAGTGAAATAAGCAGAACCAGGAGAACACTGTACACAGTAATAGCAATATTGTGGAATGATCAACTGTGATAAACTTAACTACTCTGAGCAATGCAAAAATCAAAGACAATTTTGAGGGATTTAGGAAAAAGAATGCTATCCACCTCTAGAGAAAGAACTGTTGGAGTCAGAATGTATATGAAAGCACACAGTTTTTCAATTGTTTATTTGGGTTTGTGTTTTAAGGTTTTGGTTTTATAAGATTACTCACAAAAATGAACAATTTGGAAAAAATAAATCAAATATATTTTGAAAATTTGTTCACAGAAGTTAGCAGTTATAAAACTTCCAGACACTAAAAAATAAATTTAAATAAAAATTTAAAATATAGTACAAAAATATGGAAGGGGAGAGAGATACTGGGAGAAATTTTAGTAAAAACAAAATATATTTTTAAAAAATTCTCTTCTAAAAAAGAAAGTATAGGAGGCAACAAGGTGGGTCAGTAAATTGAGAGACAGGTCTAGAGATGGGAGGTCCTGTGTTCAAATATGACCTCAGACACTTCCTAGCTATGTCACTGAAACCCTCCCTTATCATTGCCTAGTTTTTGCCACTCATATGCCTTGGGACTCATACACAGTGTTGATTCTAAGATGGAAGGTAAGGGTTAAAAAAAAAGTATGTGTTGGCAAGGGACGGGCAAATAGTCCAGGTATATTAGAATACAGAATTCATGGAGGGGAATAACATGAAATAAAATCTAGACAAGTAGGATGTTACCAGTATGTGGAAGACCATGAATGACAGGCAAAGTCAGCATTTTACTCCATGTGCAGTCTTATTTTTATTTTTTAAGTTACCATATATGTATTTTCTCTCCTTTCCACCTCCCCCAACCAACAAAAAAGGGAAGGAAAAAGGATTCCCTGTAACAAAGATGCCTAGTCAAGTAAAACACCCCAACTGGATACCCCCAAAATATAAGTCTATTTCTATACCCTGTGTACAATACTTCTCTCAGGAGGAAGGTAGCTTGCCTTGGGAATCTTAATTGGTCAAGGCATTGATTAATCTGTGTCTTCTAACAGAAGACATGGTTTTAAAATAGCTCACATTTTATAGTACTTTAAAGTTCTCAACGCACCTTACCAATATCTCATTTGATCCTTACAACACCCTTAGGAGGTAGATGCTATTATTGTCCCCACTTTATAAGATGAGTAAACTGAGAATTTTTTTAGACTTAACTAGGGCTACCTAAGTATTTAAGGCTAGATTCAAGATCATCAGGTCAAGTCCCTCTATCCACTGGGACACCTACTTGATTAGTTTTTTAAATCCTGGTAGGCATTACACTGGGTTTGAATTTCATTTTAGAACTAGGTATAAGATAAGTTTCACTGAGTTTGGATTAAATGGCTCAAGCTTATGAAAACTGTATGGCCCAGCTGTGTGACCTTGGGCAAGTCACTTGACCCCCATTGCCTACCCTTACCACTCTTCCACCAAGGAACTAATACACAGAAGTTAAGGGTTTAAAAATATAAAAACAAAAAAAATTAAAAAATTTAAAAAAAATAAAACTGTATGGAAGCACAAAAACAAACAATCAGAGGTATTCTGAAATTTGGCTTTCCCTCTATAAAATGGGCCAGAAATGTAGATGGTTAGCTCTCTTCTTAAACCTAAAGAAAAGCCCAAATATCAACAAAAAAAAAACTTGAGCTCTGACTAAGGGAACAGATTGGTCTTGCCCTTAGTATGCAGTTCTTAAAGCCACCTTGGACTTATAGAACCAGTTTGTACCAATTCCAGATTTTCCTCTTGGCCCTACTACATCATTATGGGATACTTTTATTGCCACTTATGGATAGCACCAACTACTTTTTCAGACCTTGTACATTCAATGAGAGTTTGTTATAACACTCCAACTTCTATCATTGCCTCAAAAACTGGTGTCCTCTAGGGAACTAAGCTTGAAACCCACAACATGATGTCCCTTTTTCTTATCCTATATTACTTTTTTTAAACCCTTAACTTCTGTGTGTTGGCTCCTAGGTGGAAGAGTGGTAAGGGTGGGCAATGGGGGTCAAGTTGACTTACCCAGAGTCACACAGCTGGGAAGTGTCTGAGGCTGGATTTGAACCTAGGACCTCCCGTCTCTAGGCCTGACTCTCAATCCACTGAGCTACCCAGCTGCCCTATATTACTTCTTGAAGACAGTTATCTCTCAGCTTTTCTCATTACCACTTGACATCCAAAACCAGCTGGGGTAGGGGTAGAGAAGAGAGTTCAATGCTATTCCATTTATTGTTAATGATGGAATGTGGTGCCCTAGAATGAGTATTGGGTTTAGGGTCAGAAACCAATTAAAATCTCAGCTCTGTCCCTTATCCTTCCCATTGCTTGGTTTCTTTATCTTTTAAAATAAGAAGTTTAGCTCTCTAAGGTCCCTCTCAGCTCTAAGTCTGTGATCCAGCGATTATAGGCTTTCTAGCAAAGTGATTTCAGTTGATCAATGAACATTAACCACCTATTGTGTATTGGGAATTATGTTATGTGCTAGAGATACATATAAAATAAATTAATTCCAACTCATAAGGCATCTATATTTTGTGAGAAAATAAGAAAATATAGAAGTATATAAAGAGAATAATTACAAAGTAGTTAAGTGGAGAGGGAGGATACTAACAATGAAGAGGAACAGGATACTTGTGTTGCTTCTTAATGGAAGAGAGGGATACATTAAGATGTAGGGGAATGGTGTATATTCTTGGTTTCAGGGACAGCCAGTACAAAGGCAGAGAATGAAGTTAGAATGTCCTGTGTCAGAGATAGAGAAAGGCCACTTTGGCCATAGTGCAGAGGAATGGAGGGAGAGCACTATACAATAAGGATTGGGCTTAACTTGTGAAGCACTTGAAGGGCTAAACAGAAGTTTCTACTTGATTCTAGAGGTGATAGGAAGCCACTGAGTTGACTGAGTAGGGCAGTGGCTTGGTCATATTTATACCCGACAAAAATCGCTTTGGCAGCAATATGGAGAGTGGACTGAAGTAAGGAAAGCCTTGAGGCAGAGAGACCCAAAGAAGAGGCCATTCAAATAATCTAAGAGGCAATGAAAGACTGAATTGAGATAATATCTGTGAGTCCAGAGAAGGGATTAGATTGGAGAAGGAATATAGTAGAGGCAAAAACAAGATTTAGCCACTGTATTTGGATATGTGGAGTGAGAGTGAGTTCAGGATAATGCCAAGATAACAAACCTGGGAGATTACAAATATGGTGATGCCTTCAATAGGAGAAGCAGTTTGGAGATTTCCCTTTCCCTTTTTATTTCTATATCCCCACTCTGGTTCCGGGTTAAGATGGCGGCAGAGTAAGAAGCAGCTCTTAACCTCTCCTGACCAAAACACACAAAACTCCTCAAGGGGACATAAAAACAAGTCCAGACGAACGGAGGAACCCTACAACAGGGCACAGCGTGGAAGGTACGTGGAATGGAGGCATTTCCATGCTATAAAGGGGTGAAACAGCTCTCACTAAATCACGGGCTGAGCAACCACCCCACCCCCACCCCCTCCACATACAACACCTATAGCGCCGAAGCCAGCTAAAAAGAAATAGAGCAAGTTTGGGGCACCCATCGAGTCATTGGCAGCTCCAGGGCCTGTTCCTGAGAGCAGCAAGATTTAGGACCCCAATAAGCCAAAAAACGCATGCGAAATCTGAGCGCGGGAGCAGAGAGTGGACGCAGGGTGCAGAACTCCGGCTCAGAGTGCAGGCTCAGAGCACAGGCATGGGTGGAGGCGTGGGTGGAGGCAGACACAGCCAGGAACTAAAGCTCTGAAACCCTGAGTGGGGAACCAGCCTTGACAGGTATACAACTGTGGAAGCAGCGCCCTGAGACTTGTAAAGGAACCTCCGGCAGAGGATCAAGCAAGGGGGTTCACCAGGGGGCTTGACCTTGGAAAAAACCAGAACTCAGACCTCAGGAGCCAATAGACCGCGGACAGACCCTGAGCGCGAGGATAAACCTGAGAAGCTGCTGGGCTAACGATGGCTACCCAGTCTCAGGAAGCTCAGAAGAGAAAGAATAACAAGAAAAAGAAGTCTTTAACACTCGACAACTTTTACACAGAGAAAATCCAGACAACCCAGCAAACAGAGGAGAACAAACAAGCATCCAGACCCTCCTCAAATAAGGAAAACTCCTCACAAGCTATGGAAGAGTTCAAAACTGAGATTTTGAGGAAAATGGAAGAGATCTGGCAAGAAAATAACTGTTTAAAAGGTAGAATCTTGCAATTGGAAAGTGAGGCTCAGAAACCAAATGAACTGATAAGCAAATTGAACACCAGAAATGACCAGATTGAAAAGGAATACCAGAAGATTATGGCCGAAAACCAGAAGATTATGGCCGAAAACCAGAAGATTATGGTCGAAAACTGAAAGATTATAGCCGAAAATCAATCCCTAAAGGCTAGAATTGAGCAAGTAGAAGCTAATGATCTCTATATCCCCACTCCTTCTTTACCTCTCCTCCAGGGATTGCCCTCTTAATCTCTCCTATTCTCTTTCCACACTTCTCTGTTTATCCCCACTCCATCATTCCTTCTCCAACTACCTCTTGACTCATTTGTTTTAAACAAAACTAAGAATATTTGTTACTATTTCTAGGATTTTTCTAGGGTTTTTCTTTCTTTTTCCAATGGGCTGGAGGTATCTGGGAAGAGAATAAAGATAAAATAACAAAAAACAGAAAGAGGGTCATTGAAGCATCTTTTATTTTTTTAACCTTCTATCTTAGAATCAAATACTATGTATTGGTTCCAAGGCATGTGTTAAGGGGTAGGCAATGGGGGTTAAATGAGTTGCTCAGTGTCACACAACTAGAAGTATTTCAAATTTAAACCTCTTGTCTCCAGGCCTGGCTCTCTATTCACTGAATTACCCAGCTTCCCCAAAGGCATCTTTTAAAAGAGAAATGTAGAAGGACAGCTAGGTAGCACTATGGATAGAAAGCCAAGCCTGAGTTGAGAGGACCTAGGTTCAAATCTGGTCTCAGACACTTTCCTAGCTATGTGGTCCTGGTCAATTCACTTATTCCTGTTTACCTAACCCTTGTTCTTCTGTCTTGGAGTTGTTACTAAGACAAAAAGTAAGGGTTTAAAAAAATGTAGGGAAGAGAACAGAAGGTAGATCAGAAGGACCCACAAGCAAGCTGTATACTTTTGAAAGCTGTAGTTTAAACTTATCATATAATTAAAAAGTAAAATATATCTAAAATCTACTCCCCCTAAAAGCAAGTTGTACATAGTAGAAATCTTTTGTTTTGTGTATAGTCTTTTTCTTTTCTACTATATCTACAGAAATGCTCATTTTATTTTGTTTGTTAAGTTCTGAATAAAAATGAATTTTAAAAAGATGGATAAAGAATCTTGATAGAGACGACTTAAAGAAAATTACTCAGTAAATGTTATAATTAGTATTAAACAATTTAAATGTAATTAGTTATCAAATTAGCTTAGTTGGCTTATTGGTTCAATGTTAATCTAATAAAACATTGGGTTTTTAAAAAAATCCCATTCTCCTTCCCTTTCTTTTATTTGATCTTTTCCCCTGATCTTTATCCTCCTGTCAACTCTAACCAGGGAAAGACTGAAAACAAGTGAGAATTTCTAGGGGCTCCAGAGACAGACTTCATTTACAAGATAATTACTTAATTCTGACCTCCATCTCTCAGCCTTCAGCCAGGACTCTGGAAGTTGACTATATTGGTAGGAAGCCCAAGTTGTGTCCTGGATTTCTAGTGCATTTCCTCCTAAAGATATATCTATTCCAATCAATGGAGCTAGAAAGTGTAAAAATTATCTGTATCCCCTACAGAGCTTAATATGTCAGGAAAGAACATTGGGTGCTCAGGAGGTGACATCTCCTCAGTGCTTAGAGATATGGTCCAAAGGCAAATTGAGGTAAAGGCAGTGAACAACAATGTAGCTGGAACAATTGCCCCATCTAGGAAGTGTACCTTCTTCAATAAGAAAGGTTATGTTCACCATGAAGCAAGCCTAGCTTTTCTTTTCTTTTCTTTTCCTTTTTTTTTTTTTTTGCCACTTTTCCTCCCATTATCCACTGAAGAGAATAAAACACCAAAATTATATTTTTGAAGTGGTACAGTGAGGGGAAGAGGTGGAATGAATTCTCTCCTTTTGTTTCTACAAGAGAGTTCAGATAATTCCCTATTATACGTGAATGGTCTAAGGTCAGGCATAAATCAGAGAGAAATTAATCAAGTCCCAGATTTCCTGATTTTTCCAGTTTCCTGTCTTATTCATGTCAAAGTTATTTTATGTGATGGTATTTCCATATAGCTACCTAGGGTAACTATAATGTAACTTTAAATTCTCACTTAAAATTATGAGCTGTTGTTAACTGAGTGGGACAGCTTGATTCTATTTTAGCTCTGGACCAATTCCCTATCTTTTCCCCCATTTCTGGTACTTTTCCTGAAAAAAAAATTGCTGTTAGTCCTGTAGGTTTATTAACTAATTCAAAAGGCAAAAGATGTAGTAGAAAGATTATTGGACTTTGAGTCAGGCAACTCTAACTTGGATTGCTACACTTGAGCAAAAAAAGGGGATAATAACACCAGCAGTACCAGCTTTCAATAGTCACATAACCATGTATGTAAAGCAAAGATTGACACAGCTGCCTTTTTAAAATTCCCTTTGTTCTTTCAGTATTTCTGGTAGAAGTTAGATGAATCATCTGTGTTGACAGGAATGTGATGCTAACAGGAGGAGAGATCCCTGCATTGGATGGGAGGTCAGAATAGATGACCTCTAATACCTTTCCCAGCTCTTGGGTTTCATGAACCACTAATTTATTTCTACATTTAATTTTTATGTGTTCAGTTCAATTCAACAAACATTTATTAAAGTGCTTACTATGTGCAAGGCACTGTTTTAGGTACTGGGGATACATCAAAGACAAAAACAAAAAAGTTCCTGCCCTCAGTGAGCTTACATTCTGTCAGGGTATACAACATGTACACAGAAAAATAAATATAGAATATATGCATAGTAATTTAGAGAGAGAGAGAGAGAGAGAGAGAGAGAGAGAGAGAGAGAGAGAGAGAGAGACACATGGAGAGAGAGACATGGAGAGAGAACACACTAATGGGACCAATTGAGACAGGTTTTGTATATAGATCCTGAATTGTACTTTGAAGGAAACTAAGGATTGTGGAAGTTGGACATGAGAGAGAGTGCATTCCAGATATGGCAAGCAACATTTGCTTTGTCTGCTTCCTTATCACAGCACCATTATTAAAAATGTCTTTATGACTTAATTGCCCAGATTGCTTTTCCTTAGTTTTCTCATTAAAGACAGATTGTCAGAGTAGTTGAGTAGCTTGGCCATTTTTAGTATCACTTGTCTGATTTCCATCATAATTTTTAAAGAGTCTACCTTGATATTCATAGTTTTGTAATCCCTGGAGGCAGCTTTGAAATTCATCTTTTCCATTGCTGTTCGGTTTATTTCCACGGTTGTAATTTCCTTTTGAGCCTTAATTGATTCTAGAGATCCATATTTGGTCATTGCCTCTGCTGTTACCTGTCATTTCTGCCCCTCTGGTTACGAGTTGCTGTTGCTGACTGACAACTGCAGGTTTCTGCTGCTGCTGCTATTCCTGGACACCTCTGCTGGCTAACCTTGCATCCCTCCATGGCCATCAGCCACCTCTTTGGATGTCTTGTTCCAAACTGCCTTCCTTGTTATTGATCACCTGATCATTTTGCCATTCATTCCTCTTTCTGCCGCTATTACACACCTTCTGCTGCAAAATTCACTGCATGAATCATGACTGCACCTCCTAATTTAAGACCAAAAAGATAGCATAAAAAGTGTGCATATTATGCAAGCAAATATATAGCAACTTGGGCAATTGCATATTTAAAAATTAGTTTGTTGGTTGGTTACATTGAAATTCATAGGTATCTTACCTTCTCCCTCCCCTCCCCACACCATAGAAGGCAACACCTGACAAAAAAATATGAATAGAAAGTTTCTGCTTATCAGTTCTTTCTCTGGAGGTGGACAATTACGAATTATTTTTCAAATATTAATTCTGTAGCTATGTATAATGTTCTCTTAGCTCTACTTGTTTCGCTTTTTGTTATTTCATGTAGGTCTTTCCTGATTTTTAAAAACTCATCCTGCTCAGCATTTCTTATGGTGAAGTAGTATTCCATCACAATCATACCACAACTTATTCAGCCATTCCTCAATTGATGGACATCCCCTCAATTTCCAGTTCTTTCCTACCACAAAGAGAATTGATATACATATTTTGAAACATATAGGTTCTTTTGGTTTTTCTCCAGTCTCCTTGGGAAACAGATCCAACAGTGGTATTTTTTCTGGGTAAATAGGTTTATACAGTTTTATAAACTTTTGGGCATAATTGCGAATTGTTCTCCAAAATGGTTGGATTCAATTCTACCAAGAATGTATCAGCATCCCCATTTTTCTGCATCACCTCCAACATTTGTCATCTTGCCCTTTTATTATATTAGCCAATCTGGTAGGTGTGAAATGATATCTCAGAATTGTTTTGAATTGCTTTTCTCTGAGCAGTCTGATTTAGAGCAGTGATGGACAAACTACACCCACGGGCCAGATGCGACCTCCTGAAATGTCCTTTTTTTTTTTTTTTTTTTTTAACCCTTACCTTCCCACTTGGAGTCAATACTGAGTATTGGCTCCAAGGCAGAAGAGTGGTAAGGGTAGGCAATGGGGGTCAAGTGACTTACCCAGGGTCACACAGCTGGGAAGTGTCTGAAGTCAGCTTTGAATCCAGGACCTCCGGTCTCTAGGCCTGACTCTCAATCCACTGAGCTACCCAGCTGCCCTGCCCCTGAAATGTTATATCGGGCCATGCAACATTATTCCTAATCTGACGAATACAATGAGTAGGATACAATATAATGAAACTTTGAAAGAGTTGCTTTAGAAACAGACTGACAGACGAGCATTTCCTTTCCTTTGGCTCCCTCTTTAAAAAGTTTGCCCATCACTGATTTAGAGCAATTTTTTTCATGTGCATATTTATTATGGCTTTGATTTCTTTACCTAAAAACTGTCTGTTCATATTGTTTAACCATTCACTTGGAGATTGGCCCTCATTCTTATGCATTTGACAAAGTTCTCTCTATATTTATATATGAAATCTCTATCAGAGAAACTCTTTAAAATTTCCCCCAAATTTTCCATTTTCCTTCTAATCTTGGCTACTGTTTGGATTTTTGTTTTGGAAACTGGAACATAGAAATAAGAAAGGAGATAATCCTTTGAATGGATATAAAATAGGACCAATTTTGATGATCTATTCTCATCACAACTAAAAAACCTTATGTCTAGGTGGGGGCAGGAAGATGGATCAATGGATTGAGAGCCAGGCCTAGAGATAAGAGGCACTGGGTTCAAATTTGGCCTCACATATTTTTTAACTGTGTGACCCCAGGCAAATCACGTACCCCCTCTCCTTGTGTCTTTATCATTCTTCTTGATTCTAAGATAAAAGATAAGGGTTTAAAAAAAATTAATGATAGCAAAACAATTTTTAGTCTTACCTAAGACTGAGGTCCAAAGCAATGAATGGAGGCTGCCAAGGTGCTAAGGAGAGACAGAGACTGTAGCCCAGAAGGATTTTCTCTTTCCCACATACTATGAGAGAAAGAATCTCGCAAGCATAGATTTCCTTTGTTTCTTTGAATATTTTCTTGAGAGGAACATTCTTGCTCTGGATTAAAAAAAAAAGTCAAGATATTTTATTTCTAGATCAAATTGTGAAGCCTTTGGGTAAACTATCTCTGCTTATCTCTCAGTGGATGATAGGACTCTCTCCTAGTGTCTTAGTGTTTCCTTTAAAAAATTATGCAAAAATTGATTATTTGGGGGCAGCTGGGTAGTAGCTCAGTGGATTGATAGCCAGGCCTAGAGATGGGAAGTCCTAGGTTCAGATCTGGCCTCAGACACTTCCCAGCTGTATTGACCCTGGGCTAGTCACTTGACTCCCATTGCCTACTCTTTACCATTCTTCTGCCTTGGAGCCAATACACAGGATTGACTCCAAGATGGAAGGTAAGGGTTTAAAAAAATTGATTATTAAAAATAAATTTACTTTGAAATATCTGCAATTTTCTTTAGAGATTCTTGCCCCTGGTGACAAAGAATTAGCTGAGTCCTCAAGTTTGTGATTATTGTAATTTGTTGGTCTTCCAAGGGTAAAGGAAATTTATATAACCCAAGGGAATATTAGGATCCTAGGATTCAGAGCTGAAGGAAACCTGAAAAATCTAGTCCAAGCCCCTTGTTCATATTACAGATGGAACTATATGTATATGAGACACTGAATAGGAATGGAAAATAAAAAGGGCATTTGGAAAGGAGAACCAATGACATCTAAAGATGGTTTGATTGACATCAGTCAATCATAACTGAGAATTATGGTCCAAGTTGTTATCCCAGCTTATCTGATGACCCTAAAAGTCACGTGAACTTCTCAAAATTCCATGATTGAGTTTAAGACTTTCTTGTTATAATACTAAACTCTGACATCAAATGCATCAGTCACCATAATTTTGTTTTCATTCAAACCTGATTCTGTTGCTATGGGGGAATCTCAGCGTGAAAACTCCCTCCACCAATGCAGATTGGCATCCTACACATCACTACCAGAGTAATATATTTAAGGTACAACTTTGGCTATATGACTGCCCTGCTCCAAATTCTTAGATGACATTTAAAGTACTCTACCATCTGATTCTATCCTACTTTTCCAGCTTTATCTTGCCACACTTTCTAAACTCCACACTATTTCTATTCACACCTACCCCTCCATTGCTACACCTGGAATGCAATTATAAAATCTCTTCTTACTAAAAACCATCTTTGTCCTTAAGGATCAAATACAGAAGAGATCATGTTTTCCAATGAAGTCTTCCTAAAAAGATTTTATTAGCCAGAAGAAATCTTTCATCCTTTGCATCTCTAATAGGACTTTGTATGATAGCCATTTGCATACATCTGTTATCCCTCATTTCTAGATTATAAACCCCCTCTGCACAAAGTTTTTAGTCATATTATCTTTGCATTCCTCTAGCTCCTGGAATAGTTTCTAACATATGTTTGCTGAACTATATACAAACATCTTCTCTACATCAACAAACATCCAAGCCCCTTTCCAAATTTTGCTCTGATTACACGGAGAATGTCAAATTGAAATATTTAGAGGTAAATATAGGGTAAAAGAATTGCTTTTCTCTCTGTATTTTCTTTAACATCCACTTAAGCTATATAAAACTGAAACTGTCCAATACTTCACAAAGGAGAGGCAGCATGTCATGGGCGGTGATAATCTAGGAGACAGGAAGACCCATATTCAAGTCCTGCCTTTAATATGCTAGCTGTGTGATCATGAGCAGGTCTTTAAATGACTCAGTGCTTCAGCAACTCTCCATGTCACATACAAGTTGCCAATATACATTGTGTGAAGGGAGTCTTCCACAAGGGGACTTCCCCAAAGCAATAGAATCAGGTCTGAATGAAAAATAATTATGATGATTTCCCCCCCAATTTTCAAATTTCCACCTCCCTGTGGATAAGAAATCTATTACAGTAATCCAAGCAAGGGATAATAAGGATTTAAACTCTGGTAATGGTGGTGCTGGCACCGGGTTTAGAAATCAGAACCTTAGTTTCATCATCTGTAAAATGAAGGGGTTGGATTAGATGATCTGTGATATCTCTTCTAGCTCTATAATTGTGTTTATGTGATCAATGGAAGCAAAACTGCAAAGGTAGAGTGGACAGGGCTTGACAACTAATTGCAGATGAGAGGCAACAAAGAAGGAAGCAACAAGATTGACTCTAGTTTCTAGCCAGTGAAAATGGGAAACTAGGGAAGTTAAGACAGTTAAGTACAAAGTTAAGGACAGTTAAGCAGTTAAGGACAAAGATGGTGGATTCTGTTTTAAACATGAACTTCAGACATTGGTGTGAGATTTAGGAATATATCTCAGCAAACCATTAAGAGTTCAGGCCTGGAGCCCAGAGATAATGGATATACACTGGACATAGAGAATGGAGAGTCATGGAGCTGAATTGAAGAAATGAGGATGGATGAGCTTGTTGAAGGACAGAATGCATGTTGAGAAGTTAAAGAGTTTATGGCTCAGAGATTTGAGGATGCCTACATTTAAGAGACAAGAGGAAGGGGAGCCAAAGAAGAAGTCAAAAAGGTAGGAAGGAAGCCTGAAAGCCAGTGTCACAAAAGTCTAGGAATAATTGGTCAAATGGTTTCATATACTGTGAAGGAGTCATCAGAGAAGAAGGATGGAAACCAAGTAAATATCTTTGGATTTGGTGATTAAGAAATTACTCTTAACCTTAGAAAGACTAGTATGAGAGAAGAATGGAGGATAGAAGTCAGACAGCAGAAATAATTAATTAATTATATGTACAGAGGTCTGTATACTTTTGGAGCAGAATTAACCTTGGCCTCTGGAAGGTTACGTCAATGGATCACAAACCCTGGCAGGTCTTACCAAGATAAAAAAGCTTTGATTGGGGGCCAAAAAACAGATCTCATATGTCTATCTTCTGAGGACCAATCTAGTTAAGTTTTTTTTTTTTTAAATTCTAAACTTAAACAGCAAAGAAAAGAAAAAGCATTTCCATACATACAGTAGTGTACAAAAAAAAGAGTTGTCTATGAAACTGAAACTTCATACCACTTTTTAAAAACTTTCTTTTATTTTTTCTCAATTACATATAGAAACAACTTTTTTTATTTATTTTTATTTTTTAATTTTTTTTTTAAACCCTTAACGTCTGTGTATTGGCTCTTAGGTGGAAGAGTGGTAAGGGTGGGCAATGGGGGTCAAGTGACTTGCCCAGGGTCACAAAGCTGGGAAGTGTCTGAGGCCGGATTTGAACCTAGGACTTCCCGTCTCTAGGCCTGACTCTCAATCCACTGAGCTACCCAGCTGCCCCTAGAAACAACTTTTAACAATTGTTTCCTGATATTTTGCAATTCAGATTCTCTTTCTCCCTCCTTCCCTCCCTCCTCCCCAGGTGGTAAATAGTCTGATATAGGTTATATTAGTGTTTCTTCAATACATATTTCCATATTCCCCATGGCATAACAGAAGACAATATCACACATGTGATAAACAAACTCACAAAGGAAATAAAGTGAAAGATGGTGTACTTTGATCTGCAATTGAATTCTAACAGTCCCTTCTTTGGTTTGTCATGAGTCCCTGCTGCTATAAATATTTTTGTACAAGTAGGTCCTTTTCCCCTATCTTTGATCTCTTTAGGATATAGATGCAGCAGTAGGAGTATTGTTGGGTCAAAGAGTATATACATAGTTTTATGACCTTTTGGGTGCAGTTCCAGATTGTTCTCCAAAATGGTTGTATTAATATCCCAGTTTTCCAACATCCCCTCAAACATTTATCATTTTCCTTTTTGGGGCATATTAGCCAATCTGATAGCTATGAGATGATATCTCAGAGTCATTTAAATTTGCATTTCTCTAATCAATAGTGATCTGGAGCATTTTCTCATATGACTATAAATAGCTTTAATTTCTTCATCTGAGAACTGCCTCTTCATATCCTTTGACCATTTATCAACTGGGGAATGCCTTGTATTGTTATACAGATTGCTTAGTTTTCTAAGTATTTGAGAAATAAGACCTTTGTCATAGACACTTGTTATAAATCGCCCCACCCAAATTTGTTGTTTCCTTTCTAATCTTGGTTGTATTAGTTTTATTTGCACAAAATTTTTTTAACTTTATGTAATCAAAATTATCAATTTCATTTTTTGTTATATGCTCTATATATTTTGTTTGGTCATAAATTCTTCCCTTATCCATAAATCTGACAAGTAAACTTTTCCATGTTCCCTTAATTTATGGTATTGCCTTTTACTTCTGGACCAAGTATCCATTTTGATTTTATCTTGAACCCAGGACCTCCCATCTCTAGGCCTGCCTCTCAATCTACTGAGCTACCTAGCTGTCCCAATCACCTCCAATTCTTAATTTCCCTGGCTTCCTTCAAGACTCAGCTCAAATCCTACATTCTGCAGGAGGTCTTTTCTTGTATTCCCAACTACTAGTGCCTTGTGTCTGAGATTACCTTTCATTCACTCTCTATATAGGAGCTGCTAGTGCTGAATTGGATATGTGTATCAGGTCTGAAGTCAAGAAGACTTGTCTTCCTGAGTTCAAATCTGGCCTCAGACCCTTCCTAGCAGTATGATCTTAGGCAAGTCACAGTTCCTTATCTATAAAATGAACTGGAGAAAGAAAGGGCAAACACCAGTATCTTTGCTAAGAAAACCCTAAATGAAGTCAGAAAGGGAAGGTGGTTTAAGCACCAAATTCCACTACATATGAAAGGATAGATTTTCAAAAGAGTGTGTGTGTGTGTGTGAGAGAGAGACAGAGAGGGAGAGAAACAGAGAGAGAGACAGAGACACACAGAGAGAGACAGAGACAGAGAGACAGGGACAGAGAGATACAGAGAGAGACAGAGACAGAGAGGAAAGAGTGAAGGAGAGAGAGAGTGTGTACATGCATGCATGCCTTGCATTCTGCTTTACCTGGGTTTCTTGCCTGAATATCTCTGATGATCTCCATGAGGTTGATGTCGGTGGTCCTGGTAATCAGAAAAATATTGACAGCATCAAAAAACAAAAAGAGGCAAAAGGAGAAGGAAATAACATTGAAATCTTATTTCAAGGGAGGCTTCCACTAGTGTTCTTCTAAGTACAGATGCCTTAGGCACAGATATAAATGGAAATAACTATATTGGTGAGTATGACCTACTTAAACAGTGACTAGAGAAGTGAGGAAGCCAGGGGAAAGGGAAAGAGAAAAGCTAAGCCATCTTTGCTGAGAAGGAGTGGGTACCTCTCCATCTGCTCCTATTCCATGGGAGTGGAAGAATTTTTTCATTTTATTTGTTGTAAATTGCATTTATCCCAAATGCAAAAACAGTTTTGTGTCATCAAACTAGTACCTGCCCCTCTATGGAAAGAAAATAACAACACAGGGATTCATTGAAAGCAATGAAATTAATTTTTTCAATAAAAATTTTTATTACTGTTATATTAATGCCTTCTTACAGCATAATCAATTCTAGATATACTCTCTTCCCCCTCTCACTCATTCCATAATGCTGTCTTTATGACAAAGAGAAATAGTGAAAGCAAAATCAATCAATACAGCAGCTACATTGTATGCAAGGTTCTGTGCCCCAGGTTCTCACCTTTAGAAGGAAATTTATTTCCTTGGGTATTTTTCCCTTGGGTCCAAAATTGTTCATTATATTCATTTTAAGACTACTCAATAAGTTCAGAAAACACTGAGTTGTTTTTTTAATTAATGAAAATTGCAAAGATGGGAGACCATGGTGATAGAAAATTACATATGTCAAAAATAATTGATTTATTGATCCATGATCTATCCTTAGTTCATTTTCAATCAATATTACTCAGTTTAGTATGATACAGAAGTGATTGTTCAGTATTCTGGAGACATAGGTGGTCAATCATAAAGATACGGACTTACATCAAGTTAAAGGGACTCTTTCTTACATCAGACATTTTAGACTATAAAGAAGCAGATTTAAGACTGTATACAAAGGGCCACTTAACCACAATAATGTCCATGCTAGAGGACCTCCACCTATGTGGCCTGATGAGTAAATGCCAACCCAAGGAAGGGGATCATCCAGACAGACCTCTGGACCTCTGTGCTCTGACATTTTCTTTTCACCCAACTTGGGGAGATAAGCAGTCCATTGCTCATCTTATGTATGACCCCTTAGTCAGAGATGGCTGGACATCCTGTCCATCCTGAGAATGGAGATTACCTTTATCTTGCCTCTCTTATAACCACACTTGGAAAATCTACAAGTTATTTTAGGACCCCCATAACCCTTGTCATTTCCCTTGATTGCCCACCTTTGGAAGTGGGATTATGCGTGATGATTTCCCATCTTCTGCACTTTGCTAGGGCTTGGGTGGAGTTCTGTCTGCCCTTTGCCTCAGGCCCACACTAATGTACCCAAGAATTGAGCAATGAACATTTGTATTTTGTGGTTCACCATCTGAACTGTTTGGGACCTGAGGGTTATAAAATCTGTACTGGGGAGCAAGGGGGCATATCTCAGATTGTGAGGAAGATTTAAGGTCCCATTCATTAAAGGGAGCCAGATCACCAAAATAAATAAATAGATGGTCATTGGCTCAGAGTTCTGCCCCATTTTTATTTTGTAGATTAGACCAGATTTTTTTTTTCATGGTACCTATGCTTTCAGACATAATTAGACTGTTTTTGCTAGAATGCTCCCCTCCCCCAGCTCAAGTGTTTCTTTTAAAATTTATTTTTGTAAGGAATGATTAGATTGGGAAGGAAAGAGGTGAGAGTTAGGATTCTAAAATCATTGCAACAGAACTACAAAAGATATCCATTTAAAATACTTTTTAAAAGTTCGTGAAAATAGCCCTTACTGAGGCAACTGATTTGGGAAACAAATTTTAAAAGACTCTTCTATCTAGGTTAAACAGTAAAAATAGTATTTTCTAGGAATTTCACTTTTCAACTTAATAAAAGCAATTTTCTTTTAAAACTTTTTTAGTATATTTCCTACAAGTTTCTTAGAAAAGCCACACCCCTCTCAGTCTTTCTATTGGAATATTCAGTTTTCTCTTGGTTTGCTTTTCCCAGATAGACATAGCGGTAAAATGACATCAGGCTACCTTCTTTTGCTGTTTGTTACATTCCTATTGCCTTGACCCAAAGGCATAGATTCTTGTTCTACTTGGAGGCAAGGGCTGTTTTAAATTTTTATTTTTGTATTTGTAGCCTCTGGTATGGTAGATGCTTAATAAATGCTTATTGAATTCTGGGGGCTGTGGTGTTGGGGCCCTTGCCTCATTCCCTTTTCTCTCTCCTATTATCATCTCCTCTGCACTGCCATCTGCAATAGTTCTGAACACATACTATGATTTCTCATATATGAATTCTCATAGTATGAATGATTTCTCATAGTAAGAATTCTACATAGGTCTAGTAAAAAATAGTCAATAAAAATTCACTAGGTACTTATTCTATGTAGAGGTACTGTTTGTGCTTAGTTAAGTGCTGGCATAGAATTTATCTAAATCTAACTGGCCTGGGGCAGCTGGGTAGCTCAGTGGAGTTCTGAGAGTCAGGCCTAGAGACAGGAAGTCCTAGGTTCAAACCCGGCCTCAGCCACTTCCCAGCTGTGTGACCCTGGGCAAGTCACTTGACCCCCATTGCCCACCCTTACCAATCTTCCACCTATGAGACAATACACCGAAGTACAAGGGTTAAAAAAAAAAAAGATTAAAAAAAAATAATAAATCTAACTGGCCACTCAAAATGGTATTTTAGAGACCCCCTAATTCTCATTTGTTGTTTTTGACTCATGACCCCATTTGGAGTTTTCTTGGTGAAAATATTGGAGTGATTTGCCATTTCTTTCTCCAGCTCATTTTATAGATGAGGAAACTGAGGAAAAAAGGACTAAATGACTTAACCAGGGTCACACAGCTAGGATATATCTGAGGCCAGATTTGAACCCAACAGCACCCTAAGAAAGGGGTTTGAAATGATTTTTTCAGTCTGATGAAACCCATGAATTCCTTCTCAGAATCATGTTTTTAAATGCATAAAATAAAAGCTATAGAATTCCAAAGGAAATTCAATTACCCTGAAATATAGTTAACACAATATTGAAGAAGAAGAAAAAGAAGATTTCACTTAAGGTGAACCTACTCAGGGTAAGAAACCCAGTTCTCTAAAATCTCCTGCCTCTCAAGGAGACACTTTCCTATCTGATTATCTGATCTCCTTGCTCTCAACAGAAGTCTCTATTTCTGATTTCGCATTCTTGACATCTATAGCTCTTTTTACTAATGATCTCATTCCTATTCTGTTTTCCTTTTATTCTATACACTGTGGGGTCCTACTCCCTTTTCAATTTGGGGAGACTTTGCTACTTTTATGCAAATACTTTAAAAAATTCATATTGTTCATTTTTGTAAGTGAATAATCTTATAAAACCCAAACCCCAAAACATATACCCAAATAAACAAGTGAAAAATAGTATGATGCATCCAGACAGACCTCTGGACCTCTGTGCTCCCACATTTTCTTTTCACCCAACATGGGGAGATAAGCATTCCATTGCTCATCTTATGTATGACCCCTTATAACTAAGGGGTCATAACTAACATAGTCACTTTTAATCCATGCTTCCTCCTCAGCTATCTACTCTCAACGTTGAGTTTTGGACAATTAGCAAATGTAGGCGACTTTATACAGATCACTTAGATGCTTCTGATTTGGCTACAGTATTTCTGAGAGCAGGAGGTTTTGCTTGCACACATGAAAATGTAACAGAATTGGGCAGAGCTTGGTGGCTCAGTGGATTGAGAACCAAGAATGAAGACAGAAAGGTCCTGAATTCAAATCCCACCACACATTTCCTATCTGTGCAAGTCACTTTACCCCCACCCCATTGCCTAGTTTGTACAGCTCTTCTGCCTTGAAACTATGACATAGTATTGATTCTAAGATGGAAGGTAAGGATTAAAAAAAAAAGTAACAGGAGTGTAGCTAAGCTGTTCCTCCTATGTTCATATCATACGAGATCACTTTTGGATGTAAAGGAAAGCAGACAGAAGTTGGAGATATTGACCTAAAGTCAAGACCTGGAGAGAGGTCCATGTATCCATCACGTGCCAAGGAGCAAATGGGCACAGACCTATTAAGGAAGGAGTGAAGCTGTGAGCCTAAACCATATATAACCCTATTCTTTCACTTGTGCAGTGTGTGAGTACCATGGTCTTTATGAATCGAGGTGGTGGGGAGGGGAAGGAAATTCTAGAGCCCCCAAGACTCTTTTCTCATGGGAAAAGCAGGAATATTTTCTTGGATATTTATGGACTTGAGATGAAGCTTTTGCTATATTTTTGTGGTGTAAATAAAACCTTTTTAATACTTGATGTGTCTTGTTAGCTTGAATGTTTTTGATGGGAGCTGTGGACCATTTAGAGGAAAGCAGACTAAGCCCAATGTAGATATTCCCAAGGCTTCTCTGGGCAGGAATATAAGCTGGTGATTTCTTGTGTGAGACCTCCCAAAATTGTACTCCAGTCCATCAAGTTAAGGACTGAAGTTCAAATGGACACCAAAAAATATTACAGGGAAAAGGAACATAGATGAGAAGATTCCCAAACAGAGGACTGCTAATCTCTCTCCCCCCACCCCCCCACCCCCAGTCTCTTATCAGAAAGCTAGGTCAGTAATTGGACTTCTTGGCTTCTTTTTCAAATTTTGCCACTCCTGACCTTCCATCCGTTGGGGTAAGGTCATTAATTCAATTACTTTATTTTTTATTTAAATATTTTATTTTTTTAGAAAAATTTTCCAAGGTGAATTCCATTACTTTAAATCATCTCTCTCCATCAAAAAAGGAGAGAGGGCCTACTTGTACAAAACTATTTATAGCAGCTCTTTTTTTGTGATGGCAAAGAATTGGAAATTGAGATGTCCATCAATTGGGAAATAACTAAAGAAATTGTAGAATAAGATGGTGATGAAATACGATTGTGCTGTAAGAAATGATGAGCAGGATGATTTCAGAAAGGGCTGGAAAGATCTATATGAACTGATGCAGAATGAAATAAGCAGAAACAGGAGGACATTGTACATAGTAACAGCAATATTGTATGATGATCAACTGTGAAAGACTCTCAGCAATACAATGATCTGAGACAATTCTTTTTTTATTTTTTTTTTTAATTTTAAAATATTTTTCCATGGTTACATGATTCATTTTTTTCTCCCTTCCCTCTTCCACTTGCACTGGGTTATAGATGTGTTATCACTCAATATCTATTTCCATAGCATTCATTTTTTGTAATCTTTTAAAACCAAAATCCCAAATCATATACCTATATAAACAAGTGATAAATCATATGCTTTTCTTCTGTGTTTCTACTCCCACCGTTCTTTCTCTTGATGTGGATAGCATTCTTTCTCATAAGTGATCCAGGACAATTCTGAAGGACTTATGACAAAGAATGCTGTCCATATCTCCAGCAAAAGAACTGATGGAGTAAGAATGCACATCAAAGCACACTATTTTTCACTTTATTTTATTTGTGTTTTTATTTGGGGGTTTTGGTTTTACATGAATATTTTCTTACAACAATGAATAATATAGAAATAGGTTTTGCATGATAATATATGATATAATCCAGATCAAATTGATTATCATCTCTGGGAAGGGAGAGGGAGATAATATGGATCTTATAATTTCAGAACATGTGTGTTGAAAATGGTTATTACCTGTAATTGGTAAAATAAAATGTCCTTTAAAAATAAATCCTCTCTCTAGAAATGTTAAGCTGTGTTGCCCACTGTAATAGCACAAAGAGAAGGTGGCAGGTGGAGAGAAAGGACATATGATGATGGCCCAAGGGGATATGATTGGGGATGTAGACTCTAAATGATTACTCTATTGAAAATATTAATAATATTTGTGTAAAACCCAGCGGAATTGCTCATTGGCTACAGGAGGGGGGAAAAGAAAGAACATGAATCATGTAGCCATGAAAAATACTCTAAATTAAATAAATAAATAAACAAACAAACAAACAAACAAATAAATAAATAAATGGGTGAATAAATAAATAAATGAATGAAATAAAAAGGAAAGGACATATAGATTGTCCAGAGTCTAAGTGGGAGGTTAGAAAGTAGTTAGGGTTTCTCGGTGGTTGGCTCCTCAGTCCTATGGCAGGTTTCCCCATCCCTAGGGTTCCCTGCTTTCTATTGGCATCAGAAAATGGCAGGAGAAGTGATGCACTTACCTGACTGGTTTCTTGTGATGGGTCAAGTTTGCTGGGCGCTTTGAGGCTTCAGACATCCCCCTGGCCATAAGAAGAGCAAGACTCTCACTTGGTCCAGCAGGTAGTGGTTTGCTATTTTCGAGCTGGAGAGAGAGATCATATTGTAAAGTGAGGTGGCCAGACTCATACTCTCTTTGGTCTGAAAGGGACCCCGATTGCCTTTTTGCCACATTATGAGAAGGAAATAGGATTTCCCAGTTGTATTATTATGGGGTCCAATATGTGCTCCATTGTAGTGGCCATGTATATAGTTAACATGGAATCCAGAGGCCCTATCTATTTCTCATACCTCAGGCCTGATTCCTACCCATTAAGTGGATTGTTCTCACCCAATATTTTTTATTATACTAGAATAACTTTATGGTATTTCTGAGTTATAGAGCTTTATGCTTTCTGTTAGTCTGAGTGGAATAATTTTTATTTCTCTGAGTGGGAAAAAACAACCCCATATTTAGTTGTTTCTTGATTGTATAAAAAGTTTTCTTCTGTGGGCTAGTGATTCTTGATTGATCACCTGTATTAGATCCTCACATTAGTAACCATCAAATGCCTGGAAAAGGCTGTCTTCAGGCAATATACTTATAGTGCTGAGTAATCCCTTGTTCTCCTCTACAATGACCTAGTTGCTGGAAGTTTAGACTGGGTGACCTCTAAGGCCACTTTATGTTCTATTTCCATGATCCTATGATCTCATTCTTGCTAGTTGAAGATTAGAGTTTTAGGGGGCTCACTTACTGCTTCTGGGCCATTGCCAGAGGACTTGCAGACCTTGGGTACCAGGCAGTGAGGCACATGAATTCTCGGGTCTTTAGTGGTGATGGACAGTCCTCTGTCCAGAATACACAACAGCCGGACCCAGAACTGGAACACAACCTCAGGGTGGTCTATGTGGAGTTTTAGGTAGTACATTTTTTCAGCAACAGTCCGGACCCTCAGGATACGCTGAGACCAGTCACAAACTTGGAGCTCCACAAACTTTAGTGGGAGAATTCTGGGGACACAAGAGGCAAAATGGAAAACCCTCCACAGTACAACTCATCCTTTTTTGGATAAAGCCATATACCCACCAAGCAGGATCAGTGTGGCACAACTAGGAATTTCTTTATGAAATTCCATAAAATGATCCCCCAAAATAACACCCCCCAAAGAAAGTTGTAGGTAACAAAGGGGATGGGGAGTGGAGAAGAGAAGGGAAGGGAAGGGAAAGAAAGGAGGGAAGAAGGGAAAGAGAGAAAGAAAATGTGAAAGGGAGGGAGAGCAGAGAGACAAAAGAAAAGATCTGAAGGGAGACAGATGGACAGACACAGACATATCAATAACTAATAGAAAAAGAGAAGAGTCAGGTAACAAGAGGAATAATTCTGGGGCACAGGCAGTAGCAGGTCAGTGCTTGCTAAGGCAGCTCAGCACCAGGAATTTAGCTAAGCAGGAAGTTTTGCAGATAACACTGTTCTAGTCAGACAAAGGGGCAGGTCTAGTGTGACTAAATCAGGTCACCCTAGAAAGGACGAAGGAGCGACCAGTTGTTATGTAGATTTAGGCAGATCTGCAGGGTCCAGAGTCTGGGAACTTAGGGTCACTAGGGATAACATTGGCCCACAGGGTTGGTGAACTTTGATTCTATCTCTATTCTCTGTCCTATTTCTCATAGTGTGCTGGCACCTCCAAGTCCACCAACATTAATTGTGGCCCAAATGTTAGAGGCCTCCTGGGAAATCCAAGCTTCCATGGAAGCAAGGACAGAGATGCTAGGATTGTCTTACAAGAAGGGAACCAAAGGAGAAAAATAGAGAACATGAGACTTTCACCCACTGCTATCTCTTCCACATCCCTCTCATCAAAGAAAGTGATTGAGTTCCAGAACAGGTTAATCCTCCCTCTTTTCAACCCCCAAATGCCTATCCCTAGCAGCAAGGAAATACCTGTCAGAGATGTAGAGGTATGGTCTGCTGAGTGGAACTGGCCTTGTGTGTAAAGAGCTTAATAATGAGGTATATTCAATACATATTCATCACCCAATGAGGATCCTGGGAGCTGTTAACTACTGTATCCCAGTACACTCTCCTTCCTTCCTTCTTCAATAAGTTCAGTACTTGGTTCAGTCTTTCTTTCCCTACTCCTGCCCTCATGTTAGGGGGCTTCAACAAGCATATTGATTCCCCTTCAAACACCTTAGCTTCCTACTTCCTCCCGGTTTCCCTGGCTTCCTTTAAGTCTCTGCTATAGTCCCACTTGCTGTAAGAAGCCTTTCTTGGTCCTGCTTAATGATTTTTCCTTGCTTCTGAAATTCTCCAGTTTAACCTGTATTTATCTTGTTTGTACGTAGCAGTTTTCATATTTTCTCCTCCATTAGACCATGATCTCCTCAAGACCAGGCAGCACTGCCTTTGGCCTTTATATTCCTGGCACATAACACAGTAGAGTTTTTTTTAAGGCATCTACATTTTAGGACTGGAGAGAGATATTAGAATTTGTCTAGACTAGCCCCCTCAGCTTTCCAATGAGTACACAAAACCAAAGGTACTTAACTTACTCAAGGTCATATAACTTTCCATTACATCTCATGACAAGGAAGAAAACTTTTCCTTTAATTGGAGTCAGACTCTAGTTCATCTATTATCTTCTCTCTCCAGGTTGTCTCTCTTCACACCCCTAACCCTTTTCCCTCATTCACAAGATCTACTCCTCCCTTCCCCCTTTACCTGTAAAATGAGAGAATTAGACTCTATGATTTAAAAATTGTCTTGAAGTTCTGACACTGCAAGTCTAAGTTATTGAATAGGATTACCAATGGGGGACTCTGTTCTTTTTCTGTCTGAAATTCTGGCATAGTGAAAAAAAGCATTGGACATGAAACCAAAAGACTTAGGTTCAAATATTAGTTTGGCACTTTCTGACTGTGCAGCCTAGACAAAATCACTTAAACTCCCACAGCTTCAGTTTCCCCAAGTATAAACTGAAAGACTTCATCTTTAATGTCCTTTCCAGATCTAGCATTCTGTGATTCTGTAATTCAGTTTTAGGTCAGACTTCCTCTCAGGTGTTCAGTGGCATCCCCTCTCCTCCTTTTTTTAACCCTCATTAATTTCCTTACCTCTTGAGGGTGATAGTTGGCATTTCTATTGGACAGATCCACTTTGGAGATTGCCCTTTGGGCCACTTGACTTTGGCCATCAGGAGGATGTTGGGAAGAGGTAGGCATGGCACTGATGAGGTCACACCAAGAGCCACAGTTGTAGATGAATCATAGATGTTTCTCCAATTATTGTACTTTGTTACCTGAAAAGTAGCCCCCAGGGCATGAATCTAAGCACGTAATGAGAAGGAATGGAAGAAGGCAGCTAGGTTATTCAGTGGGTAGAGCGGCCAGACCTAGAGTTGGGAGGAACTGAGTTTAAGTCTGGCCCCAGACTTAGCTGTATGATCCTGGGCAAGTTACTTATTCCCATCACCTAGCCTTTATCACTCTTCTGCCTTGGAACTGATATTTAGTATCGATTTTAAGACAGAAGATAAGGGTTTAAAAAAAAAAAAGGAGTGGAAGATACTTTCAACCATACTGGTTGAATCAATTAAGACAGTTTTCAGTTATCTGCCTTGTAGATAGTTTGTATTGTTTGTTGTTAGCCCTCCAGGAAAATTTTAGCCCTAAAGTGTTCCTTCGACTGTTTAACATTATTTCTGAGTCTCTTAAAGTAATTGTTTAATTTGTCCATTAGATACATGTTTTCTTAAACCCTTACTGTCTGTCTTAGGATTGATTCTAAGTATCTGTTCCAAAGCAGAAGAGTTAGGCAATTGAGGTTAAGTGACTTGCCCAGGATTATATGACTAGGAAGATTTAGAATTTTTTGTATCATAGATCCCATTAGCAGACTAGTATAGCATATGTATTTCTTCTCTGATTCATGTTTTTAAATGCTTAAAATGAAATTCAGAAGACTACAAAGGAAACCAAACACTAGTGAAAATAAAGATGTAATTTTTTCCCATCCAAGTCCACAGAAGACTATTTATTGTCCACATGGGGTGCCATAGACCCCAGGTTAAGACTACTGGACTTCTGGTTTAGACCATTAAGATCTAGATACTTGGTTCTTTTAACTGATGGATTCTATCATCTTTATGAAATTTCATATTCAATTTAAATATTGTAAAATTGGAAACTGTGATTTTGATAATGACTTTAGTTTGGTCTTATATCATTACCATACTAGTCATACTTTTGTGCTAAAGGTCTAGAGTTGGAGGTTGAGTCCCAGTTCAATAGATCTCTAATGTAGAATGTCCACTGACCTCTACCTAACAGTTGATATTTGGTGCCCTAAATAACAGTATCTTGCAAATGATACCATTACCTTGCATACACAAACAAGGGGATCTTGGGACCTGACTTGAGTTTTTTCTGGGTTCATATTTTTCATGGCCTCAGTCCTTTTTTCCCCAGGGATTCCAAAGTTCATATAAGTGTTATAGGCAATTCCTGGGTATAAAATTTGGGACAGGGAAAAGAATTTGCTTGAAATATTGGATAAGAGTACCTGGATGAAGTTGCTTTCAAAGACAGCCGAGTTGGGAAACAGGTTAAACTCTGGAGAATGAAGCAGTTGGCAGAGTAGACCATCTTCCACCCCAAGTTCTACTCCAGGGTCTGGTTCTTCAATGGCAGGTGGGAGGCCCCTAATGACCATTGTTGAATCAGGGTAATGATAGGCTTGATAGCATCTTTGAACATCCAGTATCTTCTTTGTCCTCTGCCAGGGTCTTCCACTTGGAGGAGTTGATGGTAACATGTCTTTCTCTCTCTATGGTCAAGGGGCCAATTGCAATTTCCTGATCTGACCTCCCTTTCCACTTGCCTAAGGGTTGCTCATCAGGGCCCAGGAAAGTCTGTCAGCTCACAATGGATGACATCACTGACATCATGAGTGTAGTGTAGGGGAAAGAGTAATGATGGCCTTGGAGTTGAAAGACCTGAGTTCAAGTTCAGATTTTGATACTAACAGGCTGTGTGACCATGAGCAAATCACTTAACCTCTCTGAACCCCAGTTTCTTCACCTATAAAATGGGATTTAAAATATTTACATTAACTACCTCAAAGAGTTGCAAAGAAAATACTTTGTAAACCTTAAAATTCCCACATAAATGTGATCAATTATGAGAACTAAAAACCTTGGCAGCTTAATAGGAGAAAGAACTAAAGAAGGAGGTTCTTTCTTTCTTCCCTATATATTTTCTAATTAATCTTTCTGAATTCTAAATACTCTAAACTTTCTATGGATGTAAGTGGAATAGTCTTCCCTCCAGAAGATCATGTGGACAATACAAGTCACTGTAGAGCATTTCAAGGTCAAAACCTACCACAGCCACCGAGGCAGGGACAAATCACTAGACTTGTATAGTCAGTGCAGAACTTATTGGTCACCCTAACTACAGCCAGGAAATCCTAGCTAGCCCACAAAAGCAACACCATCTTAGGTAGTGTCTTCTGAAACAAAAACAGAAACGAAGCTTATTATAACTTACCTCCTTCCTTTTTCTTCCCTGTGATAGATGTACATTGGCATCTTTTCATCCAAATTCTCCCATCCCTCAGATCTCCATATGTAAAAACTCCATACATGTTGATGTTTAGCTAAAAACCTCAGCTGCTTATTGATTCACACACTCACACATCAGAAGGAAGTTCAGATCTTTTAAAAAATATCCTACATTTTATTGTAGTTATTTGTATGCTTGTGAGTTGTCAAAAAATAACAGAATAATGCTTTTCTCTATCAATGTTTTAGTCTTGCTACAGAAAAGGGACACGTCATATATATCTCTGCATGTAAATATTCTATATAGGTACCCAGAGATGTATCCATAAATGTATATCTTATATAACGTATAGATACATTATTAAGAATCTGTATATTGGTAAGTATATATATATATAACACATGTGCTCATGCATACACACACATAAATATTTTGGACAAGCATTTCATCACTGTATTAATAATATGGAAAATAGTTTGAATTTTACCCAAAAAATATTTTCTATCTGGAGTTAAACACTTGATACTCATTTCCACATTATTCATTTTTACAATAGAGCAATCTTTTAAAACCAAAACCCCAAATCATGTATCTACATAAATAAGTGATAAGTCATATGTTTTTCTTCTGCATTTCTACTCCCACGGTTCTTTATCTCAATGTGAATAACATTTTTTCTCATAAATCCCTTGGATTAATGTTCCAAAAAGGAAAGAGAACAGAATCTAGAAACTCTATGATAGTGAACTTGGCTTAAATTCCTGGGAAAGTTACAGAAAAAAACATCTGTATCTCTGCATGGTTTGAATTCCAAAAGATAACTCTCCCAGAACAAGTTGACCACCTGAAATCTCATCATCATGCTGTTTGACTGGTGATGGTAAGTCCTGGTTCAAATCTGACCTTATATGCTCATCAGTCATGTGTCCCTGGGCAAGTCACTTAACCCCAATTATCTACCTGTTAGCACTCTTCTGCCTTGGAAGTGATATACTTAAAAAAATTTTTTTCCTGGGGCAGCTGAGAGTCAGGCCTGGAGTTGTCCTGAATTCTTGCTTTGCTGATAATAATTAAGTCACTCACAGTTGATCATCGTACATTATTGTTGTTACTGTGTACTCCATTTTGCTGGTTCTGCTCTCTTCACTTTGTATCACTTCATATAAGTTTTTTCCAGGGTTTTTTTTTTGTGATCTTGTTCATCATTTCTTTTGGCACAATAGTATTCTATTCAATCATATACCACAATTTGTTTAACCAACATCCCTATTGATGGACATCTTCTCAATTTCCAATTCTTTGTCTCCACAAAAAGAGCTGCTATAAATATTTTTGTACAAGTGAGTCCTTCCCCCCATCCTTTTTTAAAAAAATCTCTTTGGGATACAGACCTAATAGTGGTATTACAGAATCAAATTACTGTTTTATGGTTCTTTGGACATTGTTCCAAATTGCCCTCCAGAATGGTTGGATCAGTTCACAACTCCTCCATAATGCATTAGTGTCTCGATTTTGCCACATCTCTTCCAACATTTGTCATTTCCCTGTCATACTGGCCAATCTGATAGGCTTGAGGTGGTACCTCAGAGCTGTCTTAATTTGCATTTCTCTAATCAAGAAAGATTTAGAACATTTTTATGTGATTATTGATAGCTTTGGCTTCTTCATTTGAAAACTGCTTATATCCTTTGCCTATTTGTCAATTGGGGAATGATTTGTAGTCTTCTAAGTGTGACCTAGTTCTCTACATATTTGAGAAATGAGACTTTTATTAGAGAAATTTGCTGCAAAAATTTGTTTCCAGTTTGTCATTTCCCTTCTAATCTTGGTTATATTGGTTTTGTTTGTTCAAAAGTTTTTTAATTTAAGATGATCAAAATTATTCATTTTACATCTTGTAATGTTCTCTATCTCTTGTTGGTCATAAATTCTTTCCTTCTGCATAGATATGCCTGGTAAGCTATTCTATGTTTCCCTAATTTGCTAATGGTATCTAAATCGTATAACCATTTTGATCTTATCTTAGCATAGGGTGTAAGATATTGGTTTCTGCCTGTTTTCTGCCATACTGTTTTCCAGTTTTCCCAGCAGTTTTCGTTTAATAGTGAGTTCTTATTCCAAAGCTGGGATCTTTGGGATTACCAAACACTAGGTTGCTGAGGTCATTTACCCTTGTATATTGTGTATCTAATCTATTCCATTGATTAACCATTCTATTTTTTAGCCAGTGTCAGACTGTTTTGATGATTCCTGCTTATAGTACAATTTGGGATCTGGTACTGCTAGGCTACCTTCCTTTACATTTATTTTCATTAATATTCCCTTGATATTCTTGACCTATTCTTCTAGATTAATTTTGTTACTATTTTTTTAGCTCTATAAAATAATTTTTGGTAGCTTGACTAGTATGGCACCAAATAAGTAAATTGATTTAGGTGGAATTCTTATTTTTATTATATTAGCTAGACCTACCCATAAGCAATTATTTTTCCAACTATTTAGATCTGACTTTATTTGCATAAAAATTGTTTTATAATTGTCTTCATATAATTCCTGTGTTTGTCTTAACAAACAGCTTCTCATTTGATATTGTATGAAGTTATTTTACACTTGATTTTAGCCAAAAGGCTGAGAAGTGGTTCTAGAGTTATTTTAAATGGAATTTCTCTTTCTATCTCTTGGTGCTGAACTTTGTTGGTTGTCTTCACATTTTTGAAGAGTTGACATATTGAAGATGGATTAGATTTGTTCTATTTGATTCTAAAAGGCAGAACCAAGAACAATACATGGAATTTTATTGTTGTACGCTTGTGTTCAATTATTTCTTGAGTGAGTTATAGTGGAGATTTTTTTCACTTATGATTTGGACAAGATGCCCACTGAGGTCCCTCCTGGCTCTTAAATTCAGTAAAGAAGAAATTGGGTTTGAGTATACCATTTGAGAATTTGGAAGGCTATCAGAATGACCTCAATATGTAGGAAACCCTATAGGGAGCTATGGTATCTAATCCCTTCAAGACAGTGAATAGCTCCGATCACCTTGAGTCATCCATAGACATAGAATTTTTCTGTACCAATCTTGGCATCATACTTTTTTCCAGAGTGAAGTTTCAGATACTTACTTATCAGGACAACAAGGTAGATAACTACCTTATCCCTAAGAGAAAGGAAGAGAAAAATACATTTAAAAAGCAGTCATCCAGAGAGGTAGCTGGGTAGCTCAGTGAATTGAGAGCTAGGCCTAGAGATGAGAGGTTCTGGGTTCAAATCTGACCTCAGACTGTGTGACTCTTGTAGGATTAGGGAAACTGTAAAATGACAGGGGTCAGTGACAATGAAGTCTCTCTAATCCCTGGTCTTTGGAGAAACATAGGCAGGCTTGACTGGATAGGAGGGGCAGGAGCCTGTGGAGTACTCCTTCACCTTCCCCCTCCCTCTAAGGAGTTGGAAGTCAGTTAACTGTCTGGTAATGGAGGATATCTAGCTTGATAACTTCTGGGCCAAGATGGTAAGTGAGGAAAGGCTAAACCCCTTGTGATGATATCTTTCTCTGTATTATTTCCCCAGAGGATAAAATAGGTGAAGTTTGATGTCTTAGAAGCAGCTCACTGGCTCAGAGGTTAGGATCAACTTCAGAGCCACTATTACAAGGAACTTGGCTTATGGAGGATGTAAGTATTTCCCCAAATTATCTGTATCCAGACACAGTTCCTAGATGATAAGGGTTTAATAATATCTGGGAATAGGAAGGGGGGAAATGGTTTAGGACAGCTAGGTAAGGGAAAGCTACCTAAAACAGCTATGCCAAATAAGCAGCCCCTCCCCTCAAAGGGAGAAATGTATCTTGAATGGCTGACTTTCTATCTAAGCCCCTAAATATTCTTCTTTCTAAACCTAAATAGCTAAACTAAGGTTGACTGTGATCTTGCTTGAAGATCTAACAAAGTAAAGTAGCTTTGGCTGTCAGAGACTGAATGACCCAGTTCAGAGCTACACAGATTGCCCCTCTGCTCAGATCCAAGAGCAAAGAGTCAGCATCAGGACCCTGCAAGAAGGGTGACCTGGCTTTTTATACCAGGATTCCAACAGTCTTTAACTACCCCCTCTCTTAGAGTTCTGGGGGGCACTATGGAATTCTGTGATGCAGCTTGAACCCCTCTCTGCAGCTTGAACCCCTCTTAGCAATATGGATCCCACAGTAACCCCAGTTTTCTAGTACCTAGAATTTCCACTGGAAATTCTGCAGGCATTTCTGTACACATCACCCTCATCTACTCAACATCCAAACTAACCTCCCTATTCTTAACAACTTAACACTATGCTCTCTATTTCTAATAACATAAAGCTATTCCTATGCCTTATTCTAACTGTCTATCACTACCTAAGAAGGGAAAGGAAAGGAAAGGAAAGGAAAGGAAAGGAAAGGAAAGGAAAGGAAAGGAAAGGAAAGGAAAGGAAAGGAAAGGAAAGGAAAGGAAAGG
>NC_058134.1:123412281-123446867 GCF_016433145.1 Gracilinanus agilis
AGGGAAGGGAAGGGAAGGATATAATACAAGCATGACAATATATGAAACAAAGTAACAAAAGTGCAAAACATAACTTAGCAACAAATACAGGCTGCAATAACTATATCTAAGGAATGCAATAAAAATATGTATGTAACACAATGAAATGCAAACTTGCAAAAGGCTAAACTGTATCTCAACTTGCTATCTGTCTTATAACAAAACAAAGCATTAAAATGGTCAAACTCCTCAAGCAAGTGCTTGTAGGAAAACTATAAAGCTGTGTCTAGGCATAAACATAAACCACTAATCCTAATTTTTTGTGTTAGTATCTTACTCAAGCTATATTAATAGTGTTAATACTCTAAGTTCTAAGTTATTAGTATGTTAAGGTTATCTTGTTAGTAATAACTATGTACATAGCTATATATAATTACTTATTCTCATACTATAGTGACTTTCTCTATCTAACTCTTTATTTCAAAGGTCCCTAAAGCTACCTTTCCCTAAGGTTGTTAATAACTCTAAATTACATATGTGTTAGTAATTATAATACAAATATACAGCTATTCACAATGCCTATATACACACTATTTAACTTTGTACAAGCAAAAGTTCCATTGATGTCTATCAAATCAAAAGAAACAATGGATCTTTTTGATATGCTAGAGATCATAGGATACTCTTCCATTATTCACATGTAATATGTATATGTTACATGTAATATGTACATATGATACATATATCCATATTATAGAGACTCTCATTTATCTACATGAGGTCTAAGTCAAGAAGTGAAAAATCAGTTTTGTGTTATGTCCCAATGAACTAATATATGTGCTGGTGCATGCACATACTCACCTCTACTGCTTGGATCTTCTGCCAACACTGGAGAAACACAATTCTCCTTGTGTAGCCATATATAGTGTGTCATGAAACCTATCACGTGATGTCTCATTCGTGTATTGTGTAGTTGTGTACTCAATATTATAACCTTACCTAACTCCTTCCTTCCAGTCCTGTTCCTACATAGTATTTAATAAAGATTATAGTTCACTTGTGATTGTCCATTCCTTGGTGCCTCCTGTGCTGTGGGTCACTGCAGCTTGTAGCTTTTGTGTACTTCAGTTTTTCATTTGTACCGCATTCCTACTTGCCTGTTGTCTATCATCTTGCCCTCTGGTTGACTAGTCACCTTCTTAAACAGGAATAGTAGTTGTTGTGTAATTGTGTAAATTGTGTTACCTGATATTGTGTTGTAAAAAATTTTCCAGGTTTTTTTTTATTTCAAGTAGTTCAATCTTCCTCATCTGTACATTCTGCATGCTGTGGATCTATTTCTGTATTTATTTGATGTTGCTCTAAATCAGTCAGTGTTTAATGGTGCTCTTCACTTACAGCGTGTTCTTTTATAGGCTTCACATGTGTGATGTGGAACCAGGGATCTCTGTTCTTAACTTTGATACACGTAGGGCTTGTGATTAGAACTTGATAAGCTCCGACCCATTTAGGGTCCACAATTGACTTCCTTGCAAAGTTCCTTACGTAGACTATATCTCCCAGTTTAAGCTGATGTAAACTAAAGTCTAATGGAGCTCTCTGAGTTAGAAGTCCAAGCTTGTGCAATTCATCCAGTCTTTTCTCCAAAGCTTTTATGTATCTATACAGCTGACCTTCAGCTCCAAGGTGTGATAAGTGAGCTGATTTCTGGGATGAACTATGCCATGGAGCATGACCATACAAAAGTTCAAACGGTGACAAGTGAGTGTCACCACTGGGTTGACTTCTCAGATAAAAAAGAACAATAGGGAGTGCTCGTACCCATTTCAGATGGTTTTCTGAACACATTTTTCCTATCAAAGCTTTGACTTTCTTATTGCAATTTTCAATTTGTCCCAATTACTGAGGGTGGTAAATGCTGTGGAGGCTTCTTTTTATTCCTAAGGTTTTGTAAATCTCATGTAGGATGTTTTGAGAAAAGTGTGATCCATGGCCTGAGCCTATTCTGGCTGGTACTGAGAATCTTGGGACTATCTCTCTCAAAAGTGTCTTTAGTACAAAGGCTGCGTTGTTTTTCTTTGCTGGGAACACTTCTGGCCATCGAATCAACCTATCAATGATGACTAGGGCATATTTGTATCCTTGACAATTGGGCATTGATATGTAATCGATTTGTAAGCACTCAAATGAGGTATATGCCAATTGTCTCCCACCAAGCCTTTTAATTCTGATCATACCCTGATTGTATTGCAAGCAAACCTTGCATTTCTGGCATGTTCTTATTGCACATATAGAAATTCCGGGTGCCATCCAGTATCTTCAGATGCCATCTATGAGAGATTGAGTCCCATAATGCCTTTGGCATGCAATGAACTACATAGGGTATTATATAAAGATCTTGGAAGAATAGGTTTGTCTGCACTTGACAACTGTACACCTCTCACTAATTTGGCCCCAAGATTTTCTATTCAGTGCTTCACTTCCCTTGGGGAGTATGCTTGTTTGAGATCTGCTTCATCCACCAAGGAGAAGTTTAACACATGGATGGGACCAAATCGGGCACCATATTTGGCTGTTATGTCCACCCGTTTGTTTCCTAATGACACCCAATCTATACCCTTTTGATGTGATTGGCAATGCATCACTGCAACTTCTTTAGGCAACTGGACAGCTTCCAGGAGTTGGTTTATAATGCTCTCATAGGCTATTTCTTTCCCACCAGCAGTTATAAAACCATGGTATCTCCAGATTTTGCTGGTGCAATGGACTACATTAAAAGCATATTTGCTGTCTGTATAAACGTTTATTATTTTATCCTTGCCAATCTCAAGAGCTCTGGTGAGACTTAGGATTTCGGCACCTTGAGCACTCATGAACATTGGTAGAGCTGCATACCATAAAGTCTCATCTTGAGTCACGACAGCTGCACCCATGAATCTTTCCCTATCTAATACAAATGCAGAACCATCAGTAAAAAGTGTCAGGTCAGGTGAGACCAAAAAGATATTGGTTAGGTCTTCTCTAGTTTTCTGCACTATTTGATATTGGGATAAGCGCCAAGATGTAAAAGCTTTCAGGTTGCTGTTTTTCAAGATGGTTTCTATTTGATTAGGTGAAAATAGCATGGTCCTGCATCCCAAAATAAGATCTGAAGATTTTTTTCACCATTAGGGCAGCAGCTGCAATCGCTCTCATACATGGTGGCATCCCTTGAGCCATGACATCTAGCTGGGAGCTATAATAGACAATAGATCTAACTGGATCCCCAAGAGTTTGCACCAATGCATCACTAGTTATTCCTCTGTCCTCGTGCACAAACAGGTGAAATGGTTTTGCATGGTCAGGGATTCCAAGTGCAGGGCTTGTTAAGACAGCTGTTTTAAGTTTTTCAATAGCATGCTTGTGCTCCCACATAAGTTTCAAAGGTTCTGAGACAGTGTTCCTAGTCAAGTCTGTCAGAGGTTTTGAAATCAGACGATATCCTGGGATCCACTGCCTACAGTAACCTGTGATTCCTAAAAATTGCACAGAGCTGCTTCTTGGTCTCAGGCATGCTCAGCTTCTGTATATCTGCAACTCTTTTTTTGGGAGATCCTTCTTGTATTCCTTTCCAACACAAAGCTGAGGTATTTGACCTTAGGCATAACCCACTGCAATTTGGCTTTTGAGACCTTGTATCCTCTTTTGCATAGCTCTTGCAACAGATATTTACTGTCCCTTTGATACACACAAGCATTAGGTGACATAAGCAAAAGATCATCAACATAATGCACTAGTTTACTTTCAGTGAATATGATTGATTCAAGGTCCCTCTGCAGGATCTGGCAAAAGATATTTGCACTTTCTGAGAATCCTTGTGGAATCCTTGTCCAACAGATTTGTTTAACCTCTGAGGAGAATGCAAAAATCTTCTGACTGGACTCATGCAGGGGCACTGTAAAATAGACGCAACACAAATCCACAACGGTGAACCAGGTTGCACTGTTTGGAATTTCGGCAATGGTGTTTGCTGGGCTAGGTACCACTGCATGTCCTTTCTTAACAAAGCTGTTGACTGCTCTCAGATCCTGCACAATTTGGCATTGCGTTTTTCCATTTGCATCTTTCTTTGGTTTCTTAATAGGCATTATGGGTGTGTTGTACTCAGATATGGTGTAGACCAAAATGCCTTGCTCCAGGAGACTTTGGATGATAGGCTTGATACCCTCTGTAGCCTCTTTACTCAACCTATTCTGAGGGATTATAGGTGGTAGTGCCCTCTTTCACCTCAATCTTGACAGCTGTGACAGATTTTAAGATTCCTATATCAGTTGAATGTTTTGCCCAAACTGCTTCTGGGATATCTTCAGGTATTTCAAAGATACTCTCCATATGATGTTCTTCTTCATCACCCTCCACTTGCCCCAGGAACAGCAAGGGATGATGCTTGAATGACTGTTTGGGTAAATTTAAGAATATTTGTCCTGACTTATCACATTGGATAGTAGCTCCTAATTTAAAAAGAACATCCCTCCCCAGGAGATTGGATGGACATCCGAGTATCAACAGAAATGAATGATCCAAGGTCATTGGGCCTATCTTCACCATATTTGATCTTAGCCTGGGCACCAACTCCATTTGCCCCACGGCTCCTTTTACTCTCACAGATCCCATTAATGTACAATTTTCTGGTGCAGATTTTAGCACAGATCTAGTTGCTCTGGTGTTGATAAGAGCTGGATAGATCTGGTTTTCTATTTTCACCATGACCAAGGGTTCCCTGTCTTTAGCTGATTGATCAACAGGTACTAAAGGTGTTTCTTAATGTCATCCAAATCCCATTGATCTTCTTCTAGGATTTCTGTTTGTGCTGGCTCTGGGTTCTGTGATTATAATGATGATATATCTCCTTCAAATGTGTCTTTTTGGACTTTCTGTGCTTTAGTCTGCATTTCAGCATTGTTCATGGGCCTATCAGTGTCAAGTTGTATCTCTGTTGTCTCAGACCATGAGTAAGGTAGAGTGTCCTACTCTTCACTGAACATGCTTTGCCTGGTTTGAGCAAAGTTAGATTCAGGAGAGGTAATTCTTTGCATTAAAGGAAATTCTTCAAATTGGGAATATATTTTTGGTTCATGATGACATCCCAATCCTGTGAGTCTATGCCTCTTTCTTGTACTTGACCCCTAGACTCTATGTCAGTAGCTGGAAACTTAATTGCAGATGTACTTTGCATAGGAAACAAAGTCAGTGTTGTGGATTCTTTCTCTGTTCCTATTGGTGTTATTCTGTTTCTCTCTTGGGTACTGACATTTCTGGAATTGAATTCCTTTAAATGCATTGACTCAGAATTTACTCCAAAGGCAGCTCTTTGGAGTTTCACAGGCTTGAAAGTGTGCTACATCTTGATGCAACTGTCCCTGAACTAGGCTTGGTAAAAATTCCTTAGCACTAGGATCCAGCTGTAAAGTCCCTTTATCATTGTAGCAACAAGACTTTTCACTTTCTCTTTCAGCTTCTCTAGCTGGTGATAGAGAAGAGGTTGTGCCTTTGTCTGAGAATTTTGCACTTTCCTTCTCAATGGTCTGGAGGACCTTATCTCCTTTGTTGACAATATCTGTCTCTAAGAGATCCCCATTAGAACACCCATCTAAAATCATTGCCCTTGTTGTTTTGCCTTGCTGTGCTACTGATTGATTTAAATGATCCACAGCCTTACTACATAATGATGTTTCTTTTCCAATACAGTGAGAATTAATGAATGCTACTTCCTTCAAGCTTGAATCAAGATTTTCTGTAGATGTACATGATTTTCTTTCATCACTCCCCAAATTACTGTTTCTCTTCCCATAAATTCTCTCTTTTATTTCTATCATACTCCATCTGCAACTCTTCCTCAGTGTTTCCCTTATAACTTTGTGTTACATCCACCAGCCCATAATTTATGACTTCTCCCAGTTTCTCTTTCTCATTCTTGTCTGTCTTATCATTGCCATTGCCCTTGTTTGCTACTGCAACAACTAAAGCTGCTTCCTTGATTCATAAATTAGTATGTGACCTTTCTCCTTGGGACACATATTCCTCCATCTTAGACAAAGTAGGGGAATTACTAAAGTTAGCACAGGTATGATCACAACATTTTGCTCTTGCTTTATCACTGTATTTGGTGTTATTGTCCCTGTTGTTGCTGTTATTGCTGTACCTAGAATTATAATAAGTGTTTCTTCTATTGCTGCTGTTATTGTTGTAATTATTCTTGTTGAAATTTATTTGTGACTTATATCTACAGTCTCTGCCAATTTCTGGCATAGAAATCATCTTTTGACAAAGTTGTTTTTGTTGTTGTTGTTGAAAGATTGCCTAGGCCTACTTTGGCTCCTCTGATTATGGGGCATCAGAGCCATGTTCTTTATCTCATTAATTTCTTTTGACTTTTGTGCCTCTTTCAGTTGCCTTTTTAATTCTGCTATTTCTTTTTCTTTTTCTGAGGCTTTAGACTGTTTAGACTCAGTATCTCTTGACTCATGAACATAGACTACTGTTTTCCTAAGTTCCTCAATGGGCATGGTCTCCCATTGTGGGCAATACAACTTAAAATATGATTATATGGGAGTTGCACTACCCTTAAAAAACTGATGCCTAACATGTTGAATGTTGTCCTCTGTAGTCATGTTGCTAAAATCCAAAATTGTTTCTCCTGCCTCCAAGAGCCTGTCTAAATAAAGGCTTGGGTGCTCTTCTTTCCCTTGCCTAAGCTTCTCAAAGGATCCCCATGCATTGGAGCAACGTGCATGGAGATGCATTGCTTCTGCCAAATCCTCTCTACAATGTTTCAGATATGCCATGTTGACATGGGACGATATTATCGCTCAAGGTCTTGATGTTGTTCAGGCCAAGAGGCTAGGTTGGGGTTGCTCCTAGTCTCAGCAATAAACTTCGCCTTCTCACTAGGGGTATAAACTTCTGATAAAAGCAATTCAGTGTCCTCAAAGGTTGGATTGTATAACTGGACAGCCCTTTTATATTCTTTTATTGATTTATGTAGATTCGTGTAGAATTGGGGAAACCTCCTCTTTAAAATCTCTAAATCACCCCCAGAGAATGGTTTATAGCCCTCTACATGCACAATCCCTGAGTCTGGCTGAACCACAGTCCTGTCCATGATGGGTAAAATGGTGACAGGAGCTGCTTCAGCCCCTGTAGCTTGTTGTTCAGTGTTGGTAGTGTCAGTGGCCTTTTATTTACTTTCTTCCTTCTTTGGCAAAACTGTTCCCTCAATAATCTCTAGCTGCATGATGGTTCATGCATCTAGCTCCTTGCCTTCCCTAATCTCTTTGTTGATCTCAATTAGTACTTTCATTTGTTCAATTAGTGTTCCCAAAGCCAGGTTTGTCACTTCTGCTTTCCCAAATGTAAAATTTAAAGCCTTCCCCAATATCATAAAAGCCCCATAAAATGACACTGTCATGGCCATCTCTGATGGTACATAGGCCAGAGCTTCACCCAGGGGTATGGTCAGCCATTGGCATGAATCATAGACCTAATAACTTCCATAAAAAACTGGGGGATTGTCACAAGCCATAGAGTTGAACATGCCCTCCAAGACCACACAGCAGTACTGCAGAGCACCCCAGAGTAACAATCATTCTGTTAATAAGGCCATGATGAAACTTTCCCTTCAGCTTCAAAAAAGAACTGGGATGGATCCCACATTCTAGGCAAGTCACTTAACCCTGCCTAGCCCTTACACGGTATTGATTCTAAGGAGGAAGGTAAGGGTTTAAAAAAAAAACAGTCATCTGGAGGTGTGCTCCAGTATCACCTCATTCCTCAATAAAATAGTCATGACAACCTTCAGGCCTAAGACAAGGTACTTGCCCTCATAGTGTGTTTATAGAGATGCTACATGCATCTGATTTAACATATTGATAAGTGCATAATATATTATGTGCTTATCAATTATATATGGTCTAAAGCAGTGATTGGCAAACTTTTTAAAGAGGGGGCCAAATGAAAGGAAATGCTCATCTGTCAGTCTGTTTCTAAGGCAACTCTTTTGAAGTTTCATTGTATTATATCCTACTCATTGTATTCGTCAGATTAGGAATAATGTCTCCTGGTGGGATAGAACATTTCAGGGGGTTGCATCTGGCCCGTGGGCTATAATTTGCCCATCACTATAGTATAGAGAACAAAAGGTCATTTATGACTAGGGTGAATCAGGGAAGGCTTCATGGACAAAATGATATTTGAGTTGCACTTTAAAGAATGAGAGACCTGGGCAGAGTAGAAGAGAGGGAGAGGAGGCAAGGTATTCCAGGCAAAGGGAAAAACATGAGCAAGAGAAGAGGCAGAGTCTGCAAGCAACATAAAATAATCCAGCTTGGCTCAAACATGCATACAATGGCAGCAAAGGAATTAATGTCCCATGATGCCATGGGCTGAGCCACACACAAAAATGAGAGTAAATCAGGACAATTTGATCAGAGCTAGGAATGATGAAAGTTCTGGTGTTCCTAGAGGAACCTTCAATGTGGGAGCATGAGCTAAAAAGTATAAATTATCAAGAAGCTTCCAAGATATAAATTTGGGTCCTTATAGGTAATGGGCATGGGAGAGCCTCTGATGGCACTCTAGGTCAGAATGATGACTTGAGGGCCTTCTTCTAGGTCAGAATAACTATAATATGATATGACATAACATAACATAACATAACATAGTATAGTATAATATAGTATAGTATAATATAATATAATATAACAAATATAATAAAAATAATACAATACTAAATGATATGATACAACATGATACGATACAATACAATACAATACAATACAACACAATACAATACAATACAATACAATATAATATAATATAATATATAAATTGTTATATTGAATCTCTGGAAGCCAGGAGTCCACATTGTTGATTGACAGGTGGATCTGTTGGATATCGGAATGTTCCCAGAGGGCCGTGAGGACAGGGGAGAAAGCTGTTGGCCCAGGGTGGTATAAATACCCTGGCAGCCCTGACTTGTGGTTCCTTTCCTTCCCTGAGACCTGAGATCTGTGGATCCTGGTCTTTTGGGGATTGGTGACTTGCTGGGTTGAACCTTGCAAGATCTTCCTGTCTTGTTCCTGATAACATCATCAACCTCTATCCAGACCATCATCTCTTATTCTACTGCCCCTAGAAATTAGGAAGTTAATCATTTTAGTTATCTAGGTTTCCCAGGGCCCGGGAGGGATCTGGGAAGTGAGCAGGAGAATCTTCTTCAGAGGGTGGAAAGGGGTGGATATAATAAAGGAGGGAGGTGTCATATCATCTAGCTAGGGCAAGCCTTAGTTGATCTTGCCCTAGCCACCTATCTGGGCTATCACTGTTGTCACACATTTACCAGTGGTAGTATCCAGTTTAGGTTACTCTCCTCTCTCCATATACAACATCTACATTTATTTTATAACAAAATGCATAAAGAAGATGGAGCCAATAGGAGGAGAAAGTTTTCTTGCCTGTCTATGAGCTTCAGTACAAGTTCTTTCATGCAAATCTCCTCTAGACCAAGACTGAAAAGGGTGACACCAGGCTAGTGTACCTCCTTAGCATTCAAGACCCTGCTCACATCAAGGTCCCCTGAAGGCTTCCAACCCCAAGTTAGAGGCACAATGCCATTCAGCATCCATTTCAAACCATTGTTCAAGACAAGAGACCCAACAGATTTTTTTACTTAACAGCCAACCAGAAGACACATTAATTCAAAGCAAAAGATCAAATTTAATTCAATGACACTGTGAAATCAATGACAAGGGATATCACCCCATACCCACTGACTGTCACCAGTGGGAGAGGAGGCATATGTCTGGAACACGTGTTCCAGGAAGGGCGGGGGGTTACACACAGGGCTGGGGAACACACATGGACAAGACAACTCTTGCGATTCAGGTGCTGTTCCCTGAAGATAGCTTTTTGTCCTCCAACACATTATCTAGTTAGGAACTGCTGTCTTTGCTGGCTGAGTGGGGATGTGTGTTCGCTGCTGAGATGCTGCTCTCTGTTGCCATCTGGTGGTCTTCTAATTGCTAAGCTCTATAGGGTAGGGATCTATTCAACTTTTGAGCTCATAGCCCAGAGATTCTGTTGTGATTTAGATTCATGCCTAATACATCCAGCCAGGTGGCCTGGAGGAGCTCTTGAGCTTTTTTTTTTTTTAATTAAATTTTATTTTCTTTTTCAGTCAGCAAAAATTGTCTTCTCTCCCTTTCACCCCACCATTTTATCATTGCCCAATTTTTAAAAATCCCTGTTCCCAACATGTATAGTCAAGCACAACAATTTTCTGTGTTGGCCATGTCGAAAATAAAATATGTCTCGTTAGACAATCTGAGACTTTGATCTCTCTATGATGAGGTGGGTAGGATGTTTCATCATTAATCCTCTGAAAGCATAGGTGGTTGTTAAAACAGAGACTGTTGTTGCTGGACTCAACTATCGGCCAGCTGGAAAGCTCTATTGGTCCAATGACAGAACTGCAGACTTCCCTTTGGTTTAGGATTACCCTGATCCTGGGATTATTCCTCTATAGACTTCAGACTGAGCTGCAGTCTGGAGCTGAGACTCCCTTTTATTCCCAAGGTACAAACAGGGGTATACTGGTAAAGATTTAACAACCAGCTCTACCAAACTCACAACACACTTTTAAGTTTCATGTGAATTATTGCCATTTTCCTCCATCACTTTCTTAAATCTAAACAACTTCCATGAATTGGTTCAAGCTTCCTCTAGGATCACCTTGGGTCCAGAGCACACAGCTACTGCTTGCTTCTGAACTTTTTTTTTTTTTTGATGCATACCTTCGGACCCTTGCCCTGAAATACCACCCCTAGATGCAGCAACCCTCCTCAGACTACCCTAGATCTGGGATGAATAAATTATGTGGTGAGTGATAGAACTTCCATTTGGCACTTACCTGTTCCTGCAACTTGTCTGAGTTTAAGTTCCTCTTTGCTAGATCTGAGTCCTCTTCTCGTCTTGGTTCTTAGCCTCTTCCTGCTATAGAATGCTCAGCAGGCATTCTCCTGGTCACAGTCCATCCCTAGTATCCTGCTACTCTGCCATCTTGGCTCCTTGGCTTGCTGTAGAGTTTTTTTTTTTAAACCCTTGTACTTCGGTGTATTGTCTCATAGGTGGAAGATTGGTAAGGGTGGGCAATGGGGGTCAAGTGACTTGCCCAGGGTCACACAGCTGGGAAGTGGCTGAGGCTGGGTTTGAACCTAGGACCTCCTGTCTCTAGGCCTGACTCTCACTCCACTGAGCTACCCAGCTGCCCCTTGCTGTAGAGTTTTAAACTTTATCTTTTAAACTCCTTTCCCTCTTATTGCCGCTTCCAAGCCTCTCAGTCCAAACTGAGTCATGGAAAGGAATTTCCTTTTGGTTCCTATTGTGGGGTGTTGTGAAGAGAGTTCCTTAGAATAGGGTCGAGATTGCAGTGAATGAGCAAGAAAGCACTCCCAACTGGAAGTCCAGCACTTCATGATTTAATCCACACACTACTCTACACCCAGCAGCTTCAGTAGTTAAGATATAGTTTGGACTTATGGGAACCCAAGTCTGCCTAGCATGAGAAACAAAACAATAGCAAAAATGGATCCTGGGAAATGTTATCTTCTTAGGATCCTGGGAACTCAGTGTTTTCTTCCAGCAGTAAACAGATGGACATCTGGAGCAAAGACCTTGACTACCTCAGCCTCCTTATATCAAACTTGCTCTGCTCTAAGGTTGTACCCCTTTTCTGACCCTACTCAGGCTTGCTGGAAGGGAGGGGAACAAGGCAAGGAGGAATTAACTCTGCACTCTCTACAAGTTCCCATCATGCTCTTGGACTATCATGCTTAGAAGCAATATTGAAAAAGGCCAAATGGGGTTGTCAGCATTTGTTCTATTTTCCCTCAGCAATCAAATTACTATAGTCTCAGCATATTTAATGAAATTAATTGGTCTGTCCTATGCTTTGAAAGCTTTTTCATAGATTCAAAGATCTTGGAATTAGAAGGAATATCAGAGACCATTTTGACTAACTGATATCTGAACAATAATTCTCTTAGAAATACCCTCCACAAATGGTTATCCAGCCTTTGTTCTCAGACCTCTGGTGAGGTGAATCCTCCCATTGAGGCAAACCATTCCCTGATAATGCTAATAATTAAGTTTTCTCTTATATCAAATTGCTTCCAGTTATTCCTCTTGTCAATAAAAAAAAATAAATTCCTCTTGTCAATTAAAAAATAAAATATAAATTTTCTTCCCCATGACAAGTCTTTGATCAAGCCTAATTTCTTCTCTTCTTCTTACTCAATGTCACCAGTCCTTTTCTTTTTTTCTTTTTTTAACCAATTACATGTAATAACAAATTTCCAAATAAGTTTTCTGAAGTTATATGATCTGAATTGTCTCTCTCCCTCCCGTTCTCCCCACTCCTGGAACTGACAAGCAATTCAATCTGGATTATACATGTATTATCACACAAAACATATTTCCATATTGTTCATTTTTGCAAGTGAATAATCTTATAGAACCATGACCCCAAAACAAATACTCAAATAGACAATTTTAAAACTGCATGTTTTCATGAATTGGGGAAAAACATTTACAACAAAAACCTCTGCAAAGGTCTCATTTCTCAGATTTATAAGGAGCTAAGTCAATTGTATAAAAAAATCAACTATTTCCCAATTGACAAATGGTCAAGGGACATAAATAGGCAGTTTTCAGATAAAGAAATCACAACTATCAATAAGCACATGAAAAAATGTTCTAAATCTCTCAAAATTAGAGAAATATAAATAAAAACAACTCTGAGGTACCACCTCACACCTAGCAGATTGGCCAATATGACAGGGAAATGACAAATGTTGGAGGAGATGTGGCAAAATTAGGACACTAATGCATTATTGGAGGAATTGTGACCTGATCTAGCCTTTCTGGAGAGCTTTAAATGACTGTCTGCCCTTTGATCCAGCAATACCACTACTAGGTTTGTACTCCAAGGAGATCATAAGGAAAAAGACTTGTACAAAAATATTTATACCCGCACTTTTTGTGGTGGCAAAAAAACTGGAAAATGAGGGGATGCCCTTTGATTGGGGAATGGATGAACAAATTATGGTATCTGATGGTGATGGAATACTACTGTGCTGTAAGGATCAATGATCTGGAGGAATTCTATATGAACTGGGAGAACCTCAATGAACTGATGCAGAGTGAAATGAGCAGAACCAAGAGAACATTGTACACAGAAAGTAAAACATTGTGGAACAATCCAATGTAATGGACTTTGCTACTAGTAGCAATGCAGGAAGCCAGGACACTCCTGATGTAAAAGAATGCTAACCATATTGAGAGAAAGAATTATAAGAGTAGAAATGCAAAAGAAAAACATATGGCATCACTTATTACATGTATATATGGGTATGTGATTTGGGGTTTAGGCTTTAAAAGATCGCTCTATAGCAAAAATGAATAATATGGAAGTAGGTATCAAGTGATAACATTTGTACCACCCAGTGGAATTGCTTGTCAGCTCTGGAAGTGGGGAGGGAAGAAAGGAAGGAAAGAAAATGAATCATGTAAACATGGAAAAATATTTAAAAATTAAAATTTTTTAAATGAAAGTAAACATAAAAATCGTGTGCTTTCATCTGCATTTTGACTCTAACTGTTCTTTCTCTGGAGGTAGATAGCATTCTTTGTCATTAGTCTCTCAGAATTGTCCTGGATCATTGTATTGCTGTTAATAGCTAAGTTTTTAACAGCTGATCATTTCACAGTATTACAGTTTTACAGGTCCTTTAACTAATCCTTAGACCAGGGGTCAGCAACCTTTTTGGTCGTGAGAGCCATAAACACCACATTTTTTAAAATGTAATTTCCTGAGAGCCATACAGTGCTCACAGTGCGCTCCTGTAACAGTGCCTGAAAAAAAATTGACTTTATGGTTCCTGCAGAAAGAGCCGTATCTGGCCCTCAAAAGAGCCAGATATGGCTTGAGAGCCATATGTTGCCGACCCCTGCCTTAGACCATGATCTTAAGCCCTTCCACTGTCTTGGTGATACTCCTCTGTATTCTCTCAAGACAATTAATGTCTTTCAGCTGGATGAAGTATTGGGCCTGGAGAAAAAGAGTTCATATCTGGTCTTATACAGATTCTCCCTAATTTTGTACTTGTAAAGTTAATTTTAAAAGAAAAAGATCCATATATAAGAATTTGCATTTGTCACTATAGAATTTAGTCTTCTTAGATTTTACTCCATGTTCTAAATTGTAAAGATCTTTTTTGGATCTGAATTCCATCATCCAATGTATTCAAAAATTTGGTAAATTTGACAAGCATGTCATCTATGCCTTTATTCAAGTAATTTGTGAAATTGCCAAATAACACACATACTAGTCATGACCCTAAGCTTAATTCTATTTGCCCTGGTTTCCTCAACTGTAAAATGGGGATCATAATAGTATCTACCTCCCAGGATTATTGTGAGGATTGCATGAGATAATATTTGTAAACTTATTGCTTAGTACAGTATCTAACACATAGTAAGTGCTCAATAAGTGCTGCTTTTCTTCTCTTCCCCTTTTCCTAAAATGTGTGAAGCCTAGCTGTGTGACCTTGAACAAGTCACTTAACCTGAGTTGTCTAGACTTTGCCCCTCTTCTGTCTTAGAATTGATCTTAAAATACAAAGTAAGGGTTATTTAAAAATAAAATAAAATAAAATGTGCTGCAGAACACTACTTTAGATGTGTTCTAACCAGGACAGAATGCGAGAGATTCTCATATATCTTGTCCTGGACACTCTGTACTTCTTAATATAACCTAAGATTATGTTAAATTTTTTGGTTAGTATGTTATATATAGTTCCATTATATTGACTCATACTTACTAAAATATTCAGATTTTTTAGACCAAATTTTGTCTAGCCATTCTCCCCTACCTTGTACTCATGAAGCTGACACTTAAAAGAAAAAATTTAAGTTTATGATTTTGCATTTGTGTCTAAATCTTCCTCAATTGTTTCTCTTTACAATATCATCATTATTGTATAAATTATTCTTATAGTTCTGCTCACTTCACTCTGTGCCAGTTCATACAAATCTTCCCAGGTTTCTATGAAACCATCCCTCTCATCATTTCTTTTGGCACAATAATAAAGTTCACCCTTCCACCTACTCAAGTGATCTCATTCCATCCTGTCTTCTCTAAAAGATTGCTTCCTCTCCCATTCCTACTATATCATTTCTTCTTTTCTTTTTTTTTTTAAACTCTTACCTTCCATCTATATATTGGTTCCAAGGCAGAAGAGTGGTAAGGGCAAAGCAATGGGGGTTGAGTGACTTGCCCAGGGTCACACAGCTAGGAAGTGTCTGAGGCCACATTTGAACTCAGGATCTCCTATTTCTAGACCTGGCTCTCAATCCATTGAGGCATCTAGTTGCCCCCTTATTTCATTTGCTTTCAATTTCCCCCATCCACTGGCCCATTCCCTACCACCTAAAATACACACATCTCTTCCTTCTGGAAAAAATACCCTCACTTGATCTTTCTGACCCTGTTATCATCCTATATCTCTTTTGCCCTTTGTTGCTTTTACTTAATCAATTAGTTGTGCCCAACTCTTCATGACTCCATTTGAGGTTTTCTTGGCAAAGATACTGGAGAGATTTGTCATTTCCTTCTCTAACTTGTTTTACAAATGAGGAACTGAGGCCAATCAACAGGGTTGAGTGGTTTGTCCAGGGTCACACAGCTAAAGTATATCAGAGGCTAGATTTAAACTGAAGTTCTCTTGATTCCAGAGCTGTGCTCTGTCCACTGAGTCACCTAGCTGCCCCTTTGTAGCTAAATTCCTTGAAAAAGCTTCACTTTCCTCCCACTCTCTTTTTAACCCCTTGCAATCTGACTTCTCAATTATTCCACTTAAATTATTCTTTCCAAAGTTACCAATGATCTCTTAGTTGCCAAATCCAATGTCCTTTTCTCAATTTTTCTTCTCCTTGACCTCTGAAATCTCTAACACTGTTGATCACTCTCTTCTCCTTGATACTCTTTCTTCTCTAGATTTTGGAGTCTCAATGCTCCTAGTTCTCCTCCTTCCTATCTGACTATCCATCTCAAGTCTCTTTTGCTGGGTCTTTACCAGATCACACCTCTAACCATAACTGAATACTCCAGTTTAGCTAAGATACTGGCTTGGACCTCCATAACTGAGGAGTTCCAATAAGTAGGGGATGCTCTACTGGAACTCTGAGTTTAAGGTCACAGAGAGACTCTCTCTGCTGCCAGACTGCTTCTACACCCATTTTAAGGTCAGGCATTATTCTTCTGCCGTGCCTGGGTTTTTTCCTTTGGGGCCTTGGCAAGGAGCCACTATCCCTGTCTCCCTGTCCTTCACTATGGGACAGCCTTCTTCAACCTCACAGGATGCCCTCTATCTGTTTTCTAACTGGAAAAAGGTGCATCTATAAGACCAAAGAAAAAAATGCTTGATATTTTACTGCAATAATGCATGGCTATAGTGCAATGATCTGGGACAATCCTGAAAGACTTAGGACAGGGAATGCTTTCTACCCCCAGAGAAAGAACTGTTGGAGTCGTCTTTGGTTTTATTTGGGGGTTTGGGTTTTGTATGAGTGTGCTGTTACAACAATGACCAATATGGAAGTGTGTTTCACATGACAATAATTTTTTTTTAAACCCTTGCACTTCAGTGTATTGTCTCATAGGTGGAAGATTGGTAAGGGTGGGCAATGGGGGTCAAGTGACTTGCCCAGGGTCACACAGCTGGGAAGTGGCTGAGGCCGGGTTTGAACCTAGGACCTCCTGTCTCTAGGCCTGACTCTCACTCCACTGAGCTACCCAGCTGCCCCCGACAATAATTTTTTAATTAAAAAACTTCTTTAAATGCATGGCTACAATATCCCCTAGAATTTGGAGAAGTATGGCCAGTAAATGGAACCCTAAATTATAATACTGTCCTGCAACTGGATTTGTTTTGCAAAAGAGAAAGGAAATAGACAGAATTCCCTTACATTCTAGCCTTCATGGCACTAGAATTGGCCTCAAAACCTAGAGAACAATGAACAATGCAGGATGTGCTTTGCCAGAATGTATTTCTTCCCAAACAAATCCCTTCCTGCCCCCAATCTCCTAGATGGCCTCCTCTTAACACCCCCCTTCCCAGCAAAATCTTCCTTGCCCACCACTAACCTATCTTCCACCTTGTGGGCAGTTTCCAGACCTCTGCCTTCTGCCACTCCCCTCTCTGCTTTCTATCCACCGCTCCCACAGGCTTTGCAATGCATGAAGTGGTGCTTAATATACAGCCATGGCTAAAGACCCCAGAACTCTTGATCCCTCAGAGAGGTGGCAATTGGAGAGGGGATGATGCCAGTTCCCATCCCCTTCTCCATGTTAGACATCTCCCAAATCAAGGAGAAACTTGAAAGCTTTTCTGAGAATCTCACCAAGTTCCCAGAGGGCTTTAAGTAGTGGGACTGCAGTTTGACTTGTCCTGGGCAGATTTATACCTCATTATTTCCTCCTGCTGCACCAGAGATGAAAACAGAAGATCTGGGAGCTAGCCCAGAAGGTGGGGGATGACATAGCTGAAACGAATGCAGAAGATAGATTTCCCATGGGTGTTGTCAAAGTTCCAGTGGCTGACCTCTGGTAGGACTATCAATCAGACTGAGACAGGGAGAAAAGGGACCACATGATAAAAGGCCTGATTGAAGACATGCAACAGGGAGTGAGGAAGTGGGTTAAATATAAGGAACTTAAGGAAGTTACCCAAGGTAGGGAAGAAAATCCAGCCTTGTTTCAGAGCAGGCTTGTAGAGCCATGAAAAAGTACACAAACATTGAATCTGAAAGCCCAGAAAACTTGACTATCCTCAATATGAATTTTATTGGACAGCCCATCTCAGATATCCCCATTAAACTGCAAAAGTTAGACATGGAGCCTCAGCTCCTCCATCCCAACTGCTTGATGTGGCCTTTAAATTTTTGAACAAGGTTCAGGCAGAGGCAGAGGAGAAGGACCATACATCCCAAACTCATAACAAGAAACAGGCTCAGATGATCTCAGCTGCCATCTCTACCAAGCAAAAATGGCTGTGCTTGGGAGACTGGTTTGTGCTTCAAGTGTGGTAAGGAGGGCCACTGGTTCAGAGACTGCCCATCAAAGCAGAAGCTTCTTGGGCCCATCCCAAATGTGGACAGGATGGGCAATGGAAATGGGACTGCCCAGGAGATGGAGTCATGAACAAATTTCTCTTCGGGACTTGGAGTGATGGGGCTCAGGGTTTGGTTTGGCTCCCTCTCTCTCCATCACCATGGCTGAATTCAGGGTTGTGATAGATGTGGCAGGTATCATCTTTCTCACAGATATAGGAACCATTTACTCTGTCCTATCTCAGTTCTCAAGTCCCACTAAACCCTCCAGGCAACACATAGTTGAGATCATGGAGCACCAGAAGAACTATTTAGAAACTCATCCTCTCCCCTGCTAATTTGAGGATCTTCTGTTTTTTTTTTCGTGGTCCCCTCCTGCACGGTCCCTTCTGCTAGGAGGGGATGTTATGCTAAAAATGGGGACCCATTTTCAGCCTTGTTGGAGGTTCCAACTCTGCTGGCACCTTCACACTCTTAGAGGCACCCTTAAGCAGACTCCCCACACCACCACATTCCCACTTCTGTATGGGAAGAGGTTGATCCCCAAGTCTGGCACATAGGGGATCTGAAAGGGCAATCCATGCAGATCTTGTGATTACCTGCCTGAAAGATCCTAGCAAGTTCCTCCCTCGGAAGCAATTCCATATCAGCCCAGAGGCCAGGGTAAGACTGCAACCTCTGATATTTTTTTCAGCATGGGCTCTTGGTATCCACCCGCTCTCCCTGTAACACACTCATTCTCCCTGGAAAAAGCCAAGTGGGGAATATTGGATGGTGCCGGATTGAAGGGCTGGCAATGAGGCTGTAATCCCCATCCATTCTGTTGTCCCTAACCCATGCTGGAACCTAGCCCAGCTCCCTGGGGATATATTGGTTTTTAGCCTTAGACCTCAAGGAGGCCTTTTTTTGTGTGTTCCTACACAAGGACTCTCAGTTCATTTTTGCTTTTGAGTGGACAGTGACAGTTAACCTCCTCCTAGAATAATACACTGGGCCAATCCTCCCCCAGAGATTTAGGGACAGCCTCCATCTTTTTTGGCAATGCCTTTAGCAAGTATCTGAGGTTTAAAAGATCACTCTATAGCAAAAAAAGAATAATATGGAAATAGTTATCAAGAGATAACATCTGTACAATGCAGTGGAATTGCTTGTTGGCTCTGGGAGGGGGGAGGGAAAGAAAATGAATCATGTAAACATGGAAAATATTTAAAAATAAAAATTAATTTTTAAAAAAGGATCTAAGGGATTTATACCTCAACAACAATGTGGTCATCCAATATGTAGATGACAAACTTATCTACAGCCCTGATTTAAGTCCTCACATATACTGTCAGGACCCTAAACTTTCTGGGAGAAAGGGGATACAAAGTCTCAGTAAAAAAGGTCCAGATTTCCCAACAGAAGGTCCAATACCCAGGGCTTTTGCTCTCTAACATATTAAAGAAAGAAAGCTATTCTTTTCATCCCTGCCCCAGAGATGAAGAAATAAATTAGAACCTTCCAAGTATAGCAGACTTCTGCAGGATCTGGATCCCTTACTTTGCCATAATTGCTGATTCCCATTCTCTGCACTGGGGACCCAATCAGCAGCAATGCTTAAAAGCCAAGCTCACATCTACCCCAGCATTAGCTTTACTCCATCTTGAGAAACCTTTCTCTCTGTTTGTTGGTGAGAGAAGGGGATATGCTTTGGGGGTCCTTACTCAGACCGGGAACCTAATCTTGGCCCTATAGCCAATTTTTTGAAGCAGCTAAACACGGCAATTCAGGGGTGGCCAGCCTGTTTGTGAGCAGTTATAGCCAATGCCATGAAGGTGGAGGAGGCTGCCAAACTAACTCTTGGGCAGCCCCTTAAGGTTCAGACCTAAGGTCTAGGGTATCCTTGAAACAAAAGGCCACTGATAGCTGGCCAGCGGCAGACTGACAAAGTGCCAAGCCTTGCTTCTAGACACACCTGACCTAACCTTGAATGTGTGTCACACATTTGACTACTATTAGATTGACTTTTTTTTAAACCCTTACCTTTTTTTGTCTTAGAATCAATACTGTGTAGTGGTTCCAAGGCAGTAGAGTGGCAAGGGCTAGGCAATGGGGGTCAAGTGACTTGCCCAGGGTCACTAGATCTGAACCAAAGACTTCCTGTCTCTGAACCTGGCTCTCAATCCACTGAGCCATCCAGCTGCCCCCAACTGTTTTCTTTTCTAGGCTAAGAATGCAGTATACTTAGTTCCCTCTTCTCTTATTTGCATCTATACACACTGTTGGAATACCACAATGGATCCAAAATGCCATCCTCCAGCTCTTTAGGACTGCAGCCCAGTGAGAAAAATCTTACCAACTGTTGGGTAACCCAATATCCCATTGGGACTCCCTTAGGTCCTTCCTCTCTTCGGGCATCTGGTGGTATTACCTCATACCTCCTTTGCTTTCACTGTTGCTTCTTTTGCTATTTGGCCCTTGCCTGTCTAATTGCATTATTAGATTTGTGGCTGTTGGCTTTTCCACTTCCAGTTCCAGATGGTGGCTATGGAGCAATGAGTATTCCTCCAACCTGGATGCTATTGCTATTACCTTCCATTCCCACAAGCCTTGTGATGACCCCTACCCCACTAAGTAACACAGGACTCCATGTTCATACCTGATCCTACACCCCTATTCAGCAGGAAGTAGTTCTAGGAGACAAACCTTTGCCCCTATCCTGGTTCTGGAGTCCTGTGTTATTTGGAGTGGGGAATGATATGGGCTGAAATGTCCCACAAATCCTGCCAAATAGCTGTACACAATTAAAAGAACATGAAACAACTAGTTTATTCAAATGGGGCTACCTTTCAGATAAGACCTAGGAGTTGCTTAGATTTATTATGAGATTATGAGAAATTATGAGAAAACTCTTCATATTCAATCTTAATTAATTAATTAATTTTAAGCCCTTACTTTCCATCTTGGAATCAATACTGTATGTTGGCTCCAAGGCAGAAGAGTGGTAAGGGTAGGCAATGGGGGTCAAGTGACTTGCCCAAGATCACACAGCTGAGAAGTGTCTGAGGCCAGATTTGAACCTAGGACCTCCTGTCTCTAGTCCTGGCTCTCAATCCATTGAGCTACCTAGCTGCCCCCAATATTCAGTCTTTAGATATAACCTAGGTCCTTGGTTGGGGGTCTCTGGACAGCAAGCACTGGTGGGTCAGTTCCCCAGTCACACAGAACTAGGTTCAAACAATGCTCAATTCCCATATTTGTTGCCCTCCTTTGAAGTCTGCTCAGAATCAAACAAAAGTGACCTAAAGTTGCCCCAGAATATCTAATATATCATTAGAATCCCATTTACCTTGCAATTTGCTCCCCCGCTTTCAGTGGGCAAACGGAGTGAACCATGGGTAAAGTCATATGGATCAAAATGGACCATGGTAAAGTGACATCAGTTCCCTGGAGACACAGAGCAATAACTGCCCAGACAAATGACCTCCTCCTTAGTAACTAATCAAGATTAAAAAAAAACATTCCTGAGAACCCCTAGATATACTTACCTTTTATTCTTTCTCTCTCACTCTCCATCTTTACTTACCACATCTTTTAATTATTTACTTAACTAACTACTCTGTTACTATATTCTCTTACAATAAAGCTTGTTTCCTCAAAATGGAGTCAGTTTGAACCACCAATCAATTCTTTGAACAAGACCCAATAAATTTATTTTAAAATTTCTTTTATCTTTTTATTATCATGTAAAATGTATTTCCATATTGTTCATTTTTGTAAGTGAATAATCATATAAAACCAACACCCCTTACCCCTCAAAAAACCCCCAAATAAACAAGTAAAATTTGTATGCTTTCATCTGCATTCCAACTTTAATGATTTTTTCCTCTGGAGGTAGTTAGCATTCTCTGTCATAAGTCCCTCAAACTTGTCCTTGATCATTATTGTGTTGCTGAGAGTAGCTAAGCCTATCACTGTTGATCATTCCACAATATTGTTATTATGTACAATGTTCTCCTGGTTCTGCTTATTTCAGTCTGCATCAGTTCATGTAGGTTTTTCCAATTTTTTTCTGAAATCATCCTGTTCATCATTTCTTATAGCACAGTAGTATTCCATCACCATCATCACATACCACAATTTGTTCTGCCATTCTTCAATTGGTGGAAATCCCCTCAATTTCCAATTCTTTCCCACCACAAAAAGAGCACCTATGAATATTTTTGTACAAGTAGCTCCTTCCTCCTACCCTTTTTAAAAAATCTCTTTGGATTATAGACCCAGTAGTGGTATTACTGGATCAAAGGGTATATTTTGTTTTATAGCTCTTCAGGTATAGTTCCAAATTGCCCTCCAAAATGGCTGGATCGGTTCACAACTCCACCAGCAATGCGTTAGCGTTCCAATTTTGTCACATCCCTTTCAACATTTATCATTTTTCTTTACTGTTACATTGGCCAATCTGATAGGTATGAAGCAGTACCTCAGAGTTGTTTGATTTGCATTTCTCTAATCAAGAGGGATTTAGAACATTTTTTCACATGATTATTGATAGCTTTGACTTCATCTGGAAACTGCTTGTTCATATCCTTTGGCTATTTGTCAACTGGGGAATGATCTATAGTCTTATAAATTTGATTTAGTTCTTTATATATTTGAGAAATAATACTTTTACCTGAGAAATTAGTTATATAAATTTTTCCCAGTTTGTTTTTTCCCTTCTAATCTTGGTTATATTGGTTTTGTTTGTTCAAAAAACCTTTTTAATTTAATAGTCAAAATTACTCATTTTACATTTTGTAATGATCTCTAGTCTCTTATATGAAGATCCAATTAACTTTAACTACATCCATCTCCTACTCAGTTAAGTGTCTTTCATCACCTTCTGGATCACATACAAAATTCTCTGTTATCTAAAGCTCTTCTTAACCTAGATCTTTCTACTTTTCCAGTCTTCTTATACCTTAATCCTTACCATATATTCTAATCCAGTGACACTGGATTAGAAGGCCCTCCCGGCCTTTTTACCATCAAGATAATACTCCATATATCTATCTGCTTTGGGCATTTTCTGTGGCTGTCCTCCATGCCTGAAATGCTCTGCCTCAACTCTGCCTACTGAATTCTCTAGCTTCCTTTAAGTCTTCACTAAAATTCTATCTTTTATAAGAAGTCTTTCTTAACTCCTCTTTATTTGAGGGCCTTTTCTCTCTTAATTATTTCTTATTTATTCAAAAATAGCTTGGTTGTATATATTGGCCTGTCATTTCCTCCATTAGCTTGTAAACTTCTTGTAGGTATAGATTTTCAATTTTAAGCCCTTTCCTTCTGTGTTAGAATAGATATTAAGTATTGATTCTGAGGTAGAAGAATGGTAAGAGGCAAGGCAGTTGGGGTTAAGTGACTTGCCTAGGATCACATAGGCCACTTACCCTCAATTGCCTACCTAGTCCTTACCTCTCTCTTCTGCCTTGAAACCAATAATTTTAAGAAAGAAGGTGGTTTTTTTTGGGGGGGGGGTTGTTTTGTTTTGTTTTTTTTTCTTAGAAAGCCTACCATGTTTGGTCAAAACATATGAACAAAAAAGAATTGTATACTATGGACAGCTAACTGAAAGAATGCTCCAAAACAAATAATAAGCTGGAAAATATAAGAATGGAGAGATGAATCACTTGAAATTGGTCACTAAGTAAGAAGTTCTGCTGCCCATTAAAATGAAATGGAAGGAAAAAAGGATAATTCTCCTTGATACAGAAAGGATGGTTGGATTAGACCTATTCCCGCAGAGCTGGGAATATATTCTTTAGCTCATTGGGACCAGACACATGTGCTGAGACCTCCTTTGAAGAGCTTCCTTGACCAGAGGCTGGGTTGATCCCCCAGCCCACTATAGTCATGGGAACCAATGAAGAAATAACCATTTTCCCTAGTCTGTTGATTTTTTTCTAGTTTAGTGCTTTATTCATGGAAAGAAAAATGTTTTTATACTGATTCCATCCTATTACATCTCCCCAAGATGATTTAATAACCTAATTTTTGACTTAAAAATTTGTGTAAGGGACTTGCATCTAAGAACTCAACTACTCTTTGCCCCTCAAGTCTTCTGGGAGATGTAGTCCTTGGGAGAAAGTCCCTAAATCCCCAGATAATTGTAAGTCAATCCCAGTTCTCAACTGTTGAGCTCCTCTCTTTGAAGATTCCATGATGTTTTTACTCTTCCCAGATCCAATCCCTCCCAGCCTCCCTAAAACAATTATTTGTTCTAGGAGTTTTTTAGCTATAAACTCTGAACATTCCCAGTATTCCTCATCAGTGCAATTAATCTTTATTTTTTCCAGGTCCTCTCTTTCCCTTATTTGCTTAGTGTTTTTAAATTTTTTAACATAATTTATAGTTTTATATATAATTCTCATTTTTTATTCTTTGTATATTGAACTGTATTTGTTGATGTTGGTTTACATTTACAATTTTTTTAAAGGACAGAAAAAAGAAAGACTTCGAACAATAAATGTGTAGTTTGTTGATTTTAATTCCATTTCCATCTCGGTTTTTATAGGTGTACCTTGGGATTATCAGAGTATTCATTCTTACTTTTCTTTTCTCGGTACTCCTTTTGGGATGCTTTAAAATTCATTTCACATAGCTGTTGAACGTATTTTTGCTAGCCACCTGCCTTTTGTGACTAACTGATTCCAGATGTCTGCATTTGCATTCTTTATTTTAGTATAGCCTTTAGAGACAATTAATTCTTTCAGCAATCCTGTGCGCAGTAGATTCTTCTTCAGGAGAGCATGGCTATCAATGGGATGGATTGACCGGGGCCGTGGCTTAGAGTACTGAAACTTAGAAGGTTTTGGCCCGACTGGCACTGCTTCTGCAGGGCACCAGACACTGAACTTAGCACCTAGTTAGCAAGAATAATCAGTTAAAATGGGAAAGCTGGCAGATGATTTTCTCCTTCCATGAGGAATGCCACCCCAAATTAGCTCTTTGCTCTTTTATCTGCTATGCCCTACTTGTCCTTTGCCTGTGGCCTTCTTTAGCAATGATCTTGCAGCCCAGCAAGTTCCTGCCCACAAGGACTAGATGCACAGGTCAGTTTGGCTCTCCTACACACACATTTCCCACCTCCCCACCTCCTAACTCTATTTGTCTTAAAATGTTGATTTAAATCATCTCCTAAGGAAATTATCACATGACTCTCCACTTCTGATAGTAAAGGAGTAAAATGTTTTCAGATTTCATTACTATCTCTTGGTTTGAACTCGAATGCTTTTCTTCATACTCAGAGGGACTAAAAAATGGCCTTTGTGTTAAATTCAAAAGACATTTTAAAATTAAAATTTTTTTATTTATTTCCTTTTAAGGAAAGAAAATCATCAATTTGAGGGCACCTTTCCTGTTGCTCACTCTGTATTCCAAAAAAGTTGGTTATGGGTTTATAGGCAAGGTTAGCAAAGAAGAAATCAATCTAACTAACAAGTATGTTTGGTGAGTGCCATGTACAGTATCACTCCAAGGGACTAGTATTTTACTACTGATTAGAAGGTCTTTTGTTTTTGTTTTTGTTTTTTATTTGGGAGAGAGACAGCATGGATAGAGGGCTGGCTAGATAGAATAGTCAGGAAGACTCGTTCAACTCCTGCCTCTGACACATGCTATCTGTGTGACTGAAGATGTCAATTAACATCTAGGTGCTTCCAAGTAATACTCTAAGAATAGGTTATATATGGGAACATTTGTGTCTGTTGATTTCTATAAAGTTCATCCTTTGAAACAAAATAAAACAAAAAAATCATCAGCCACACACAAGTGGCTCTACATTGGTTTAAGGGGGTTTCCTCTCACAAAGAGTTGGCCACACCAATAATTCTAGGGCTCCACCCTCTCCACAAAGCAATTTTTTTTTAAACCCTTGTACTTCGGTGTATTGTCTCATAGGTGGAAGATTGGTAAGGGTGGGCAATGGGGGTCAAGTGACTTGCCCAGGGTCACACAGCTGGGAAGTGGCTGCGGCCGGGTTTGAACCTAGGACCTCCCGTCTCTAGGCCTGACTCTCACTCCACTGAGCTACCCAGCTGCCCCCACAAAGCAATTTTGAGAGCGTTCCTCTTGGTGGCATCACCACATGAAAGTAGTTCATCCAATATGAGTTATGTGGTAGAAAGTTGGGGGACTACCATTATGAAATGTTGCATATGCTGCTAGACATAGTCATTGTGGTTAGCTTTCCTAGTTTTCTTTGTTAAAAGTGAGGATTCAGGGACAGTTAGGTAACACAGCGGATAGAGGACTAGACCTGGAATTGGGAGGACCTGTATTTAAATCTGACCTGAGACACTTCCTAGCTATGGACAAGTAGCCTAACCCCAATTGCCTCGTTCTTCTGCCTTAGAATTGATGTTTAGTATTGATTCCAAGACAGAAGGTAAGAGTTAAAAAAAAAAAAAAAAAAAAAGGGAGCCTTGGGGGAGGGCATATCAGGAAATAATATCAAACTTTAAAAATACATAAATATGTAAAGTACTAAAATATGTAAGATATTCCAAAAATCTTTTTAAGATAAGCTGGGTTAGTAAGTAGAAAATTAATATCCCAAGAGAGAGAATATATATGAATGTTCATTGGGTTCAGTGTGCCAATGAGCTGAGAACTAGAAATGAACCTCTTCCCCCTCAAGCTCCCGCCATTTTTTCAAATCAGGAACCAAAATATAGTGGAGGGTTCAATAGAGGACAGATTCCAGTACAAAAAGTCAAATTAGTCTTGAGCTCCGTGAGGGAAGAGTCTTCTTGAACCAGATTTAAAAGGGTAATGAGTGATAATGACCCAAAATGGCCACAAAGCAAGAGCAACTTAGATGCTTATTTGAGACAAGAAACAAAAACAAAGACGAAACTCCTAAGACATAGAAAGAACCAGCCTCAGCAAAAGCCTAATGTGAGTTTTTTTTTCAAGCAAATCAACCCAGAGATAAAATGAGATCCACCCAAGGACTGGCCTTCCAAAAGGATTTTTTTTTTAAACCCTTACCTTCCATCTTGGAATCAATAATGTGTATTGGCTCCAAGGCAGAAGAGTGGTAAGGGTAGGCAATGGGGGTCAAGTGACTTGCCCAGGGTCACACAGCTGGGAAGTGGCTGAGGCCGGGTTTGAACCTAGGACCTCCCATCTCTAGGCCTGGCTCTCAATCCACTGAGCGACCCAGCTGCCCCCTTCCAGAAGGATTTTGATTGGTTCTGCAAGGTGAGTAGAAGAAGCCCTGAAAGCAGAGTGAAGGGATTTGGAGGATCACATAAGAATCCTTATAGCTAAGGGTTCTTTACACAGAGTTGAGATAAGGGATAGAAAGAGAGAAAGGGCACTTGCTTTAGGCTGTGCCATCCAGGCTAATTTGTACTTTTCTGTAAGTCAGTCAGTCAACAAGTATTTATTTGTATTAGACACTTCTGGTAATAAGTTCCAGATATTCAAAGAAAGGCAAAAAATATGGCATCCTTATCACAGGAAATTAATATTCTAATGGAATTAGGCTTAGGGTAGTTCTGCTGGGAAAAAAAGTGCAAACATTATACTTTTCAGTATGATGTGAATTATTATCATTTTCCATCACTTTCTTAAGACTAGACAATCAACAAAATAGATCACCATCACTGCCTGAAGTCTAGGTGCTCAACAAAATAATAGATAAAGCCTGATTTGTAGTGTTTATCAGTTTCTGAGACATAAATTCTCAGTGAAAATTTAACAGTTAGTCCTCTGGCTCCAGCACACCTCCAGGTCAGACTTAGAATAAAATTCCCATATATTGTTAACTCATCAACTTTCTGCTTTTGTGTTTTGTGTCTCTCTTACTTACTTGGAAAAATGGCTATTTGAGAAGACAAAGTTTGTCTCACTACATCAGACATAAAATTGTTTACCTATATCAATGATGGCGAACCTATGGCATATTGTGAAAAAAGGCACACAGAACCCTCTTTGTGGGTATGCCTGCAGTTCCCCACCAGAGCTTGTTACTAGAAAGTAACCTCCCACCTCAAACAATTGGCTTCTATTTCTATAACATAGAAACTAGCCTCTCAAAGTAACCTTCTATGACTTTTTCTTAAATTCATTGTTCTTCAATCAATCAATTGATCAGCATTTTAAAGTGCCTCCTACTATGTGCCAGGTACTAAGGTGCTAGGGATACAAAAGAGGCAAAAACAGTCCCTGTTCTCAAGTAGCTTACAGTCTGATGGGGGAGATTATATACAAACAAATATGCACAAAGCAAACAAAATTCAGGATGAATAGAAAATAATAAATATAGGGAAGGCACTGGAATTAAGAGAGTTATGGGAATATTTCCTGGAGATGATGGGCTTTTAGTTGGAACTTAAGAGGAAACTAGAGAAGTCAGTAGGTGGCACAAAGGAGAAGAGCATATCAAGTATAGGGGAAAGTCAGAGAAAATGCCTGGAGCTGAGATGGGGTGTCTTGTTTGTGGAACAGTCAGGAGGCCACTGTCATTAGATTGAAGAGTACATGTTGGGGAGAGTAAGGTATAAAGAGACTGGAGAGTGAGGAGGGGCTAGATTACAAAAGGTTTTGAATGCCAGTATCATCCTCCTTGATCTTTGCAACATTTAGCACTGTGGTCCATGCTCTCCCTTCATTTTCTGTGACATCATATTCTGTGGGTTCTTCTCTTGCTTCTCCAATTCTTCTTCTCTATCTCCTTCATTGGCTCACTTACAGATCTAAATCTATGATCCTACACAGTAGCTAATGTCCTCAATTTTCTCACTGAACTAAGGAATGAGGTCCTCACTTGAAGGAAAGAGGGGAAGAAGTGAAAACCTATAGCACAGAGGTAGGATGAGAACACTAGATATTGAGTCAGGAAGACACCTGGGGGTCTCTGACACTTGTTAGCTCTGAGACTTTATCTCTGAGCCTCAGTTTCTTCTGTAAATAGAGGGTCTTGGAACTAAAGAAACTGGAGTCTCTTCCAGTTCCCATGTCCTGCTTGACTCCAAGTCTAGTAGTCTATCCACTAAAAACTCACTAATGCTAAAGCCGGATCCCTTCTATCTCCCAAAAATAGTTAATGTCTCCTTCCCTAGAAACTGCTTTCTACTCGTCTAGGGGTTAGAAGCATCTGAGTTCTCCATAGTTTTGCTCATATTAGTCACTGAGTAGTATCACAAATTCCCCAGTGCCCAATAGGATGGGAAATGAAGAATTAGGCTCAGTTGTCATAACTCCAATAGGCAACAAGAAACAAGATTAGAGCACAACTACTCATCATTTCTCAGTTCCCTGGATGAATAAATAAAGCATTCACAAGCACATCACGAGCAAAGCACTGTACTAAGAGCTGGAGTTACAAGTAGAAACTACGACAGTCCCTGTTCTCAAGGAGCTCATATTCTAATGAAAGAGATAACACACATAAAAAGTTTCAGCTGAAAATCAGATGGAAAGGTCCCATAGTCCTTAGGGTACAGCCACAAAATGGCTGGTAATGCTTTAATGTCACTTCCACTAAGAAAATTAAATTCATTTCTGAGGCTCAATCATTTGGCAGTGCCAAAGACTTGGATGGCAAGAACATTCTTCTCTTAGTCTTCGGTAAGTGTGTCTTCATAAGTGTTGCTTCCCAAGATGATGGCTGGTGGCATTAGGCCAGAAGTATTCCTATTCCCAAAGCTTTTGTGTTCAGGGTTCTGAGCTATCTACATCAATGTATAAAATAATGATCATTGTGGTGATGGTTCAACTTGCCTGGCATATGCTGCTTCTTCCTTGTCTCTCCCCTCAATGTGCCATGTTGCTTCAGTTAGGTTGGCTTGCCTGTTCTGTCAGGATCATGCCTAACTGAGACTTGGGTAGGATATGACTGAAGTGGGGAAGTAGGTCTTAAATAATGTGAGCCACAACCATAGGCCAACAAGACTTCTATGAACATCTCATCTCATAAAACACCATGATGATGGCACATCTTCTGATGATCATAGAAGCAGAGATCTAGAGTTAGAAGGAACCTTAAACATCATGAAATTCGACATACTTGTTTTGTTGTTGTTGTTAAAAACCCTTATCTTCTGTCTTAGAATTGATACTCAGTATAGGTTCCAAGGCCGGAGAGAAGTAAGAGCTAGACAACTGGGATAAGTAACTTGCCCAGGGTCACACAGCTAGGAAGTACCTGAGGTCATATTTGAACCCAGGGCACCCCATCTCCTGGCCTGGATCAATAGCCAATGCTCCATCTACCTGCCCAAACATCCTTGTTTTAAAGATGAGGAAACTTACGCCCAGAGCCTGCCTAAAGTCACATATCTGTGTATACAAGGACCAGGGACTGTAACTGGAAAAACAACCTAAGAGATTCCAGGACTAAACATGGCAGGTGCTATAGCAGCACTATTCGTCTAAGCTTCAATAGATTTCTCCTCAAAACACACACCATCTACTCTGCCCACAACATTCCTTCTTACCACCACATCCACTGTCTATAATTAAATGCTCTATGTCTAGAAAGTATCAACTGATTTCCACAAGAGATTAGTGGCCAAAGGATACAAGTAAACCATTCTCAAGAGTAGAATTGCCAAGTATTTATTCACAATATAAAGGAATGCTCCCAATCACTTATAATAAGAGAAATGCACATTTTTTTAAAAAAGCAACAACCACTTAGCAAGGATGATAATAAGAAAAATGCATAGTCCATGTTGGAAGGGTTGTGGAAAGATGCACATGCTAGTCTTCCTTCCCTGGCTGAAATTCAAAGAAGACATGCTCTATGTAATCCTTAGGTGGGGAGTGCACTTGGGACTTAATTTCCCAACTAGGACCAATGTATGGTCCACACATGCAGGTCTATATTCTTTGTCTTTTTATATTGGTTCTTCTTGTTTTCAGGGGAATGAATATTGGGCTAAGGCCAAGAGCCTGAAAGGTGAGGAATCTCAGAGGCTGAAGCTCATGACAAGTTTTGTGAACAACCTAACTGGTGAAGAATGAAGTATCAAGCAACCTGCTCGACCCAGCTGAGAAGCTGAGCCACCTAGCTGCCATATACATTGTGTAAATGAAAAGAACAACAAAACAATTAAAACTGAATGTGGACAAATCATAATGACCAAGCTTGGTCCAAGAAAAGGATCATGGGATATTCTAAGGATATCTCCTCCCTTAAGGAGATGAAGCATACCTCTACTTGAAGACCTTCAGTGATCAGAAGGATCCAATCAACTATTTCCTGAAGCAGCCTTACACTTCTGGAAAGTTCTAATTTTTAGGAAGTTTTTCCTTACATCAAACTGAAATCTGCCCCGATTGATGACTTCCCCCCCGTGGTCCTCTGAGGCTGAGAATTTGCCTATTTTTTTTACATGACAATCCTTTAAATATTGGCTGCTTGTCATGTTACCCACATGTTCAAATACACTGAAGCCTCACTATAATATAATCTATGAGAACATGGAATTTTTTATAACATGAGCCAGCCTTTGCTCCCAATTAAGGGAGGTTTATTTAGTGGAAGTGTTTGAAAAGCCTTGTTCTAACACCAGTTTCACCTCTAGAATGAAGCCATGGTATGGCCTAGATGACACTATTATAGTGAGGTTCTGGTGCAATGAAGAAGAGGGTGGTCACTCAATCATTTCGGGGGCCAGAGTCATCTTTGCTGAAAAACCCTCTTCCTAAGGCTGTGGCCAAACTTGCTGGGTGGAGGCTGCTAGGGTGCCGAGCCGAGAAAGTGGCTGCACCCCAGAAGGGTTCTCTTGTTCCCAGAGACCATGGTTCAAAGACCCTGTAAAGTTTAGTTTTACTTTGCCACTCGAGTTGTACCCAGAACACTGCTGAAAATCCCACTTGTCTTGGTTTCCTCCGGCACATCCTGTGGACCACAAGACCAAGTAAGAAATACAAATTGCTGAAGTGTGCTCAGCCATACAGATTAAGGAGGACCTGTGGACTATTTATGTATGCCGGTGAGTTTAACATTTTAAGAAATACTTTCATTTTTTATTTAAAATTAAATTTAAATAAGTTTACATTGAAATTTGAATTTAAATTAATTTTTAAAAATTTTAATGAACTTGGCAAATACCAACTAACACAAGTATTCCCATAAACAAAGAAAAAGAGTCCTGGGGCCATGATTATCTAATAGGTGTTGTTTGTGTTTTAAATATATTAAATTGAACGGTGATAACAGCACTGTCCCAATTGTCTTTTTCCCCTTCTGAACTTCCTTCTTTTCATTTGAGCAAATGTTTCATACGACAGGGAATTTCAATATGGGTATGGTATGCCACAGTTTGCAAAGCAATTGAGCCCCAAGAAAGCCCTAAATAATTACGGCTTTTGTTATCTCCATTTTGCAGCTGGGGAAACTGAGGTTAAAAGAGGAAAAGGGGCTTAACCTGTAGGTTACAAAAGCTAGTGTCAGAGGCAGATTTTGAACCCAAGTCTTTTTTGACTCTAGCTAGCTTCAGCATTTTAGCCACTGTGCCAAGCTATTTTTCAAGTCCTTAAGACTGAAGCTTTCTGTTATCTAGAATAGCTCTGTGTTAACTGTTATAGTGAGTTTCTGTATTCAAATTCATAGCCCGGGTACATTTAGGACTTTTGAGAGATGGTGCAGTGGATAGAGCAGTGGGTCTGGAGTTAAGTCATTTTTCAGTTGTGTCCAACTCTTTGTGACCCACTCTTCCCCTTTGGGGATTTCCTTGGAAGAGATTCTGGCATGGTTTCCCATTTCTTTCTCTGGCTCATTTTACAGATGAGGAAATTGAGGTCAACAGGGTTAAGTGACTTGCCCAGGGTCACAGAACTGGGAAGTATCGGAAGCCAGATTTGAACTCAGAAAGATAAAGTCTTCTTGACTCCAGGCCAGGCATTTTATTCATAGTATCACTTAGCACCCCTGAGTTAAGAAGAACTGAGTTTAAATCCAGCCTCATCTATGTGATTTTGGGGGTCATTTAACCTCTGTTTGCCTCAGTTTCCTCATTTGTAAAATTAGGGGATAATAGCACCTACCTCCCAAAGTCGGTGTGAAAATCAAATGAGATAATATTTGTTAAGTACTTACTTAGCACAGTGCCTCGCACATAGTAGGTGCTATGAAAATGCTGTTAATATGTACTGGAAACTATCTGTTCTTCAAAAAAATTTTTTTAAGAATCTACTAATGTTAACCTAATGGGAAGCAATTTACAGTCTGTTGTTGTTTTCTGTTTGATCTAAATTTGCACCTAGCTCTGGCAATTAATGAATTCACCCCAGTTGAGGAAAAGCCATCAGGAATGACTGAGGCATTTATGTTCTACTTTACCTGAATTATATTTGGCTTCTTCTTCCATCTCAGCTTTACTGATTTTAGTGGTTTGATTGTCCTTAGGACAGGTCCTGGAATCCAAGATGGGGCAAAGTCAAACAAAGAGACAAAGGAAAAATGAAAATCGTTTAAATTATAGATGAGGGAGTGAAAGCGAAGGAAGGGGGGAGCACATGCCTATAATCCCTGCTTCTAGAGGAGGTTGAGACTTGAGATTCACTTAGACTCAGGAGTTCTGAGCTGTCCTAGAGCTCACGCCAACCACAGGTGTTAGATCTCTACGTTCAGCACCAATATAGTGAGCCCTGGGGAGCCAGTTTAAGGAGGGGCCAACTGCCTCCCCCAAATGAAGCAGGTCAAATTGTCCTTGGTGATCAGTAGTGGGACCAAACTGTGAGTGGCAGTTGTACTTCCATAGTCTGGGCAAGATAGGGATAGATACTCACTCAAAAAAGATATTTCAAAACCAGTTTTTGTGTTTTATCAAATACTGATGCTTTAGGCATAGAAAGAAATATAGAAACGGCAAGTCATGATTATATTTGTTGAGAGTGATTATTCTAAAAATTGCCTAGAGAAAAGATGGGAATGCTGGGGTAAGGGGAAGGATAGCCAACCTTTGCCTCTGCTGGGGAATAACTGGGTACCATTCCATCTATTTGGGCCTCTGCTTAGGGCAATTATTTATTATAAGTATTGTCAGTTGCATACATCTTGAACCAAATGCAAAATCTGGTGTTTTTGCAATCTGGTAGCCTATCCTTCTCAATTAGCAGGTGGGCTCAGCCAACTACAAAGAAAAGCTTAATTCAAGTCTTTAAAGTAATGACTGGGGCAGAGGCAAGGTGTATGTGCTGGGGGAGGTGGAGGCCCACAATCATACAAATGTTAAAGGATTAGCTTTTTTTAATTAAAAAATTATAAAACTATAAATAATATTTATTTAGCAAATATTAAAATAGTTAAAAAGGACTACCTAAAATCTTGGAAGATAGCTGCTGAAAGTTAATGGTAATGGGACATGCAGGGGAAGAAAGGAAGGAAGGAAGGAAGGAAGGAAGGAAGGAAGGAAGGAAGGAAG
>NC_058134.1:123446907-123543412 GCF_016433145.1 Gracilinanus agilis
AGAAGGAAAGAAAGAAATACAAAAAGAGAGAAAGAGAGGGAAAAAGAAAGACAAAGAAAGGAGAGAGAAAAAGAAAGAAAGGAAGAAAAAGAGAAAGAGAGAAAGAAAGAAGAAGAAAGAAAGAAAGGAGGAAGAAAGAAAAAGAAAGAGAGAGAGAAAGAAAAAGGGAAGGAGGGAAGAAGAAAGGAAGGAAGGAATGAAGGAAGGGAAGGAGGGAGGGATGGAAGGAGGGAGAGAAGGAAGGAGGGAAGGAGGGAGGGAAGGAGGGAGGGAAGGAGGGAAGGAAGGAAGGAAGGAAGGAAGGAAGGAAGGAAGGAAGGGAGAAGGGAGGGAGAAGGGAGGGAGAGATAGGGAGGGAGGAAGGAAGGAAGGAGGAAAGGAGGGAGGGAAGCTGTTAGGGAGGGAAATAAGTGGCAGAACTTCTACTGGTCACATCCTCACCAATATCAGTTTGTGGAATTAAGGCTTTTCTTCTCTTCTCTTTTTTATATGCTAACAAGTGTAATTTACACACTTGCTTAATTAAATGTAGTCATTTTATCTTTTTTTTTTTTTAAACCCTTGTACTTCGGTGTATTGTCTCTTAGGTGGAAGATTGGTAAGGGTGGGCAATGGGGGTCAAGTGACTTGCCCAGGGTCACACAGCTGGGAAGTGGCTGAGGTCGGGTTTGAACCCATTTTATCTTTAACCAGTGAATTTCCTGATTTTGCCTTTCATGCAGCCCAAGAGGTCTGTGGAATGGGAATTGAGATTCATTGTGCTGTCTTTTTCTGGGGTGGCAGTTGCCCATATTACTATGCTTCTGTTTTTCCAATTAAATTGCTTTGCTTTTCACTTTAAAAAAAAGTGGTCCAAACACAAATGAGTGGAAATGCAGAACAGAACTTAGTACACAGGAGATGAAAACAAAATGCTGGTGAGCTAAGGAAGCATGATTAACAGGGAAACATTGTCAATTAAGGGGTTCAGTGACAGCTTGAAGATAACTCTATCTTAGTGCTCACTCCTCACCCTTATGCGCATTCACCAAGCTACACGCCACCCCACCTCTTCCTTTCTTTAGAGATCTATACTGGCTGCGGAAGAAATCGTCAAAGACTAACTATGCATGCAAATCACTTACTTCAACTGGTCTTGCTTGGTAGTAAGATCCAAAGAGAGATCAGAGAAGGCTTCATGTCCTTGTGGGGCCATCAGCAGCATCAGGCTCTCTCTCGTCTGAGAGTCTGAGGGGTCATACTCTGTTGACTAAATGGAAAAAAAGAATCACACGGCGAAGCAGGTTCTCAGGACTGAAAGGATGTGACAGCAAATGGGACCTTTTTCTTACCTCTGAAGTACAGAATTATGAAAGAAAGTAGAGATCATCTCTATTTTTTTTCACACTTTGCCTTTTAGCTTTACTCTTGGTTTGAGGGAATTGATTTAGAATTTCTTCCCTCAGATCAGGAGGAAAGAACTTGGCCAGAGTAGACCTTCTTTCTGGTGGTGAAATAATAGGAATTTTGAAAAGACTGTATTAATATGGTGATTCAAAACAGAACCTAAACCCTTCTGAAGAATAATGTATTTACCTGGCTTCTCCTCCAGAAGTTACTAAGAATCTCTCCTAGAGTCCGTCCCCCCAGTTCTTTATTTTCTCTTTCCCCTTTATCTATAACTCTACATCTTATATATATTTTATGTTGATTTATCTATGTACCTGTTATTTTACCACATAGAATGTAAGCTTCTTGAGGGCAGGGACTTTTTCACTTTTAGTTTTGTAACCTCAACACCCAGCTCAGTGACTAACACATAGCAGATGCTTCATAAATGCTTGTGGACTTCAATTTGTAATTGTAATCCTATGATTCTGGGTTTTTTTCTATCTGTGCCTGTGTCCCTCATCCTAGTGTAGGCTTTTTTAGAAAAAACAAAACAAAACAAAACAAAAAAAAAACTTTACCTTATTGATTAAGAATCAGTTCTAAGGCAGAAGAGTGGTATGGGCTAGGTAACTGAGATTTGTGATTTGCCCAGGGTCACATAGCTAGGAAGTGTCTGAAATTAGATTTGAACCCAGGATCTCTTATTTCCAGGCCTGGCTGTACACTGCGTCACCTTGATACCCTTCTTCCCATCTATGATTTTTGATCATAGGATCTCACTCAGGGTTGTAGCTGGAAAGGGACCTCAGCAGCCATTGAATTTAACTCCTTCATTTTCCAAGTAAGAAAAGAGAGGCCTTGGGAACTTCAGTGACTATCCAAGCACATATGGGTGGTAGACATATCTATGTTCAGTTTCCTTATTTACACTCTTTAGGATTCAGATCCTTTTCTGTAAAATGAAAAGGTTTGATCAGATGGCTTCCAAAGTCCGTTATGGATCTAAACCTGTGATCTTCTCATTCTGATCATGTTACTCTTCCTTCCTCTATCTCTCTGTCTCTCTTTTCCCTTACTCTTGCTATTCCCCACTCCCCTCAATTCTATACCTTCACTTCCCAACATTGCTTTTAAAAAAAAATAACACTTATTTTGTTTTTTCTTCTTCCTTCCTTCCTTCCTTCCTTCCTTCCTTCCTTCCTTCCTTCCTTCCTTCCTTCCTTCCTTCCTTCCTTCTCTTCTCTCATCCTACTTCTTATTACCTCCAGTGAATCACTTACTTTAATGAAGTCAATACTTGACAAGCATTTATTTATTGCTATGTACAGAGCACTGTGCTAGTTTCTGGGAGAGATAAAAAGTTTAACTAGGACACATTCCCTAACTTCATGAAGTTTCCATTCTAGTGATAAAATAAAATAATTTAAAAAGTGATAAAATTGCCAGCTCAAAACTCATTACATCTATCACTATTCAAAGCATTTAAGAGAAAGACTCCCTTGGATAGTTATACTCTTGAGAACTGAATACTCTAAACCATGTCCTAAAATCACAGTTTAAAGATTAGGGAAAGAGCACCCTTACTTCTTCTAGAATGATCGTGCTAGGAGTTTTGGGCACCAAGCAATGATTCACATGGATACTGGGATCTTTAGAAGTGATGGACAAGCCCTTCTGTAGAATGTTAACCAGTCGGATCCAGAAATGGAAAACAGCTGTAGGGTGTTTTGGATGGAGCTTCATGTAATAGATCTTCTCAGTTACAGTTCTGACCCTTAGGATGCGTTGGGATTTGTCATAGACCATGAGCTCCACAAATTTCATCGGGAGAATCCTAAGGGCACAAGGGAAGATATCACCAGAGAGAACTCATCACTTTGGGTAATTTAAGTGTCTGTTTTTAGACAGAGGTATCATTTTCTCTGCGCAGTTTATTTGCTAGCTTTGTCCTGTAGTCATCAAAGTCACAGGGTTAAACAGTGAAACAAACCTATGGTAGTGCAGTTGAAAGAACCCTGATTTGGAGTTGGAATACTTATTGGAAATCCTGACTCTGCTACTTATTGCCTATATAACCATGAACAATTCACTTTACCCCCAGTGTTTTCACATTAAAAAAAAATGTTGGACAAAATGAACTCTAAGGTCCCTTTGAGCTCAGTTTTAAACCCTATGATTTTATGGTCTAGTTTTTTTTTTAATTTTTTTATTGATTAATTAAGAAAACTTTTCCTTGGTTACATGATTCATGTTTTCCCTCCCCTCCCTTCCACCCCTCTCCCATAGCCAACGAGCAATTCCACTGGTAAACCCTATGATTTTATACTCAGTTCTCCAAATGATGATTGTATGACGAATCTGCTTCTGGCCACAAGCTCATGATATCAGAGTCAGTAGAGTTCAATGAAATTTGGGCCTATCTTAAGAGGTTAAGATCTTCCTTTCTCTCTATAGTGGAGAAGAGAGAATTCACTTTAGAAAAGAATCCATAGTATAAGTGGAAAGGTCCGCCTCACCCCTATCCCTCAATGATCTCTGGCTTTAATGATTCGAGAAAAAGACATTCCATTCCCCTTCATGACAGTAGAGAATGAACTTCCTAGACAAGGACTGAGAGTGACTGGAGTAGTTTGGGGAAGTAGAAGAGTAGATTGTTCATGTGCTATAATTCTTAAAGCAATTCCCTATTCTTTAAGCTAACTATTTAACCTCTTTCCCTTCTTCTGACATCTAAGTGATAAATACCTACTATAGTAATAATAACAATGTTGTTATTGTTGATGATGATGATATATTTATTACCTTCCTCAGCTCTTGACTCTTGGAATACCTGATTTTCTTCAAGACTCAAGTTTCACCTTCTACTATCCTAATTCTCCAGCTGCTGGTGTCCTAGCTCTATATATGTACCTATTTATGTGCATGCTGATTCCTTCATTAGAATGTAAGCTCTGATTCAGGGACCATTTTGCTTTCAAGTCATTGTATTCTTCAAATCTAGCATAATGCCTGGAGCCCAATAGTAGTTTAACAAATGCAGAACAAGGAGAAGGGGAAAGGGGGAAGGGAGAGGGAGAGGAGGAGAAGGAAGGAGGAGAAGGAGGAAGAGGAAGGAAGAGAAGGAGGAGGAGGAAAAGGAAGAGGAGGAGGGGGAACTAGGAAGGAGGCAGAGAAGGAGGAGGAAGAGGAGGAGAAACAAAATAATAATTTTTTAAATGCTGGAGGACTATGCTTTCTTTTCCTGTGGACCTCAGCTGTTGAGTAATCTCTACACCAGCCTCTCAATATTCCAATGTCCTCTCCCTCTATTGTACTTATTTTGCTTACCTACTAAGAGTGACAGTTGGTACATTGATGGATTTGTTCCATGTTGATAAATGTCCCTGGGGCCAGGTGATCTTAGCCATCAAGAAGATGTTTGGGAGTGGTAGGCATGGCACTGAAGAGGTCACTCCAAGGACCACTGTTGTAGACCAGTCCTCTGTATCTACCCACCAGTCGTTAGTCTTTCTGACCTGAAAATCAATTCCAAAGGTACAGATCAGAGAAAAACTGAAGCCTAGTGGCTAAAAGAAGAGGAAGGAAAGGACAAAAGTGAAAAGGAAAATACTAAAATTGGCAGCAATTGGCAGCCTTGTTAGCTTGCCCCTGTGGCTCCCAGTGGGGGACAATAAGTTTAGGTGTTGATAGGCACTGCATTGGATGGCTAGATCACACCCAGGCTAGATCAGCTGAATGATTTGTTCCTTGATATCTTTCTTTCCATTCATATTTTTATGAATCCCCTCCATATATTCTATACCACTGCCAAACTAAATGACTCTCTATCCCCTGCATATCTCTTATAACCTTCCTTTTCACCTCTGTCCTTTCTTCACATTGTTCTTTCTGCCTGGCATGCCCCCCCTTTATCTTTTCCCAGTCAGGACACTCAGTTGTTGAGATCCTACTCACCCCCCTGAAGCCTGATTTAAATATCAAGTCTTCCAGGAGACCTTCTCTGATACCCCCAAATTGTTGGTGATCTCTTCCCTCAAACCTGTCAGACATCTCACAAACTTATGTAATTTTATAAAGTATAGCTGTCTGTAAACTTGTCACATATGCCTAACTGTAAATCCCATGAGGGCAAGGACACAGGCTTAATGTTTTGTCTCCCCTAGTGTGTTCTAAATATGGTAGGTGCTTAATAAATGTTTATTAAGTTGTATTGTTATTTATTCTTTTATGTCTATGTTTTGCTTCCCCAACTAGAATGTAAAGTCCCAGGCTAAAATTGTGTTTCATGAATGTTTAATAATGGTGTTGTTGGGAGGGTACTCAAAAATAGCAAGCCAAACCTGGAGATGGGAAATCTTGAGTTCAAATCTGAATTCAGACCCTAGCTGTGTGACCATTGGCAAGTCAGACTATTGCCTATCCCTTATTGCTCTTCTGCTCTGGAACTGATATTTCGCATTGATTCTAAGGACAGAAGGGTAAGGTTTTAAAATTAGAAGTAAAAAAAATAATGATGTCACTGTCATAAGGAAGAATTAGGAGGAGACATGATGGTTGAATCTCTTCTAGTACTAGGGGATACTCTTCCAAGACTAGGAAATCACTAGGGAGTATCTACAAATTGATTATTTAATGGCGAATTTCTAATTCTACACTGTCTTCTCCTACTGATTAATACATTTCTGAGGCTGATCTCATTTGTCATCTGTGGTAATTGAGATCTCAGTTTCATGATAGCCATCCACTAGGTAAATTATAGCTACTCTGATTTCTCTTCCTCTTCCTCCCAGCCTAGCCAAGAAGGATACCATGGGATCAGCCCTCCAAGCATAGCCCAGGAAGGGGTGCAGGAAGGACCAGCCCACCTGGCACAGCCTGAGGTGAAAGGAATACAGTGGGATTGAGAACCAACTCACCTCCAAAAACAAGAGGGGAACTGGTTAACAGGGAGTGGGGAATCCAGCTAGACAAAACAGTTGTAAGCACCCCCACAGCAAGCCAACCAGGCCACCCCTCCAACAGGTGCACACTGTGGTACCCAAAAAGCAGTCAACCCACCCTAAACAACAGAGCAGACTACTCTGCAGGTTCAGAAGAGTACTCCCTCTACAATCAGAAGCAAAGTAGAATTTCAACATATACAAGAAAAGAGAAGGAAAGAAGAAAGAAAGAAAAGAGAAAGAAAGAAGGAAAGAAAAGAAGAAGAGAGAAGAGAACTGGCAAAATAAGCAAAGGATAAAGGAAAAACATGACATTCAAGTTATTTTAGTGATGAAAGATTAGAATGCAAATTTGGAAGAGGGCAATAATGCCAAAACAGAACCACTTGAAGTCTCAAAGGCAAGGGCCAAAGAGTGTCAGGCCTCAAAAAAACCCCTGAAAGAATGTGAAAAGAAGATTTAAAAAATCAAATAAGAGAAATGGCAGAGAGATCAAAAAGCTTAGGAGGGAGGAACTTAATGAAGAAAACATCTTCCTGAAAACTAGGATTGGCCATATGGAAATGTAAGCCCCCAAATACTGAAGAAAACAACTCTCTAAAGACAAGATTGGATCAAATGGGAAAAAAGGCTCAAAAATATACTGAAGAAAACAACCTCTTATAGAATAGAATTGGCCAAAAGGAAAAGGAAACAAAAGCTTAAGGAAGAAAATGATTCCCTAAAAATGAGAGTTGGACAAATGGAAGTGAATTACTTCATATGAAATCAGAAAACAATAAAACAAATTCAAAAGAATGAAAAAATAGAAGAAAATCTGAAATATCTCACTGGAAAAATAATTGGCCTGGAAAATAGAATCAGGAGAATCATTGGAACACCTGAAAACTATAACCAAAAAAAGAGTCTGGACACCATATTATAAGACATCATCAGGGAAAACTTTCCTGATATCGTCAAACAAGAAGGAGAAAAAAGGAATTAAAAGAACCCACCAATCACCACTTGAAAGAGACCCCCAAATAAAATATCCCAAGACTATTGTATACAAATTCTAGAACTCTCAGGTCCAGGAAAAAGTACTGCAAGCAGCCAGAAAGAAATAATTCAAATATCTTAGAGCCACAGTCAGGATTGCACAGGATTTAGAAGCTTCTATATCAACAGTCGGCAACCTTTTTTGGCCTTGAGAGCCATAAAAGCCTGCGGAAGGAGGAGGATGGAGGTGGAAGGTGCTGGAATATGGGGTGGGGGCTGAAGGGCCCCCTGGGGCACATCCTGGGGCTCTGCCCAGACTGACCAGTCAGAAGGTGGAGCCAGATATGGCTTGAGAGCCATACTTTGCTGACCCTTGTTCTATATTAAAGGACTGGAAGTCATAGAATATGATATTCCAAAAGGCAAAGGCTCTAGGACTACAATAAAAAACCATATACTCTGTAAATCTAAACACAATCTTCCAGGGGAAAATGTTGAGATTTAATGAAATAGAGGACCTTCCTGACATTCCTGATTTTTTTAACACTCAAGAGAAATATAAAAAAGTACAAAGAGAAATGTGAAAATTTAAGAGACTCAATAAAAGTTAAAGTGATTATATTCTTGCATGAGAAAATGATAATCAAATCACTTAATATATCTACAATGGGGGCAGCTGGGTAGCTCAGTGGATTGAGAGCCAGGCCTAGAGATAGGAGGTCCTAGGTTCAAATCTGGCCTCAGACACTTCCCAGCTGTGTGATCCTGGGGCAAGTCACTTGACCCCCATTGCCTACCCTTACCTCTCTTCTGCCTTGGAGCCAATACACAGTATTGGAAAGTAAAGATGTGTGTGTGTGTGTGTGTGTGTGTGTGTGTGTGTGTGTGTGTGTATACACACAATAGTAGAGATACTTAGGATACTTAAAAAAACCAAGATATTTAAGGTACTAAAGAACTTTATTGCTATTAGGATAGAGAGAAAGAGTATACATAGACAGTAGGAACAGATAAAATCAAATAGGATGGAATGATATCCCAAAAAAAAAATTGTGGCAAGGAGGAACATTGAAGAACACACTGGGAAAAGAAAATATGAGAGATGGAAGGGAATTAATGACCTTACATGAAGAGGCATGTAAGAGTCAACATAATGGAGGAGAAGAATTGGGGCTGATGGGCAAAGCATGAACCTTACTCTCACTAGAATTAGTTCAAAATTGGAATAATATACACTCTTTCAGTAGGTTTCAGAAACCTATATTCCCTGACTGGAAGTAAGAGGGAGGCAGGGAATGAATGAAAGGGATAGGGAGATAAATAAAGAGGGAAGGTGAATGGGGGAGGCAGTGGTCAGAAGAAAGCATCTATGAACAGTGAAAGGCCAAAAGGAGAAAAGAGAAGGATAAACAGGGGAGAATAAGAAGGAGAAAACACACAGTTAGTAATCATGACTGTGAATGTAAATGGAATTAAATCATCCATAAAATGGAAGATAGCAGAGTGGATTAAAAATCGGAATCCCACAGTATGCTGACTAGAAGAAAGATGTTTAAAGCAGTGAGACAAACACACTAAGTAAAGCTAAAGACCTAGAGCAGACTTTATTATGTTTCAGCTAAAATAAATAAAAAGCAGGAGTAGCAATCATCTCAGATAAAGCAAAAGCAAAACTTGATCTAATAAAAAGAGATAGGGAAATTACATCCTGAGGGAAGGTACCATAGACAACAAAGTAATATCTATACTAAACACACACACACATACGTACATATATACATCAAATGACAGAGCTTCCAAATTCCTAAAGAAGAAATTATGAGTTACAGGAAGAAATAGATATAAAAACTGTACTAAGGAGGGACTCTCATCTTTCCCCTCTCAGAACTAGATAAATCGAATCCAAAAAGACAAAAAAAATCACAACCAAATATAGAAAAACAGAAATATTAAATGCATCCTTTTCAGACTTATAATGCAATAAAAATTACATTGAACACAGAACAGCAGAAAGACCAAAAATTAATTGGAAGCTAAATAATTTTATCCCAAAGAATGAGTGTCAAAGAACAAGTTATGGAAACAATCAATAATTTCATTAAAGAAAATGGCAATAAGGAAATAGCATAACAAAATTTATGGGATGCAACCAAAGCATTATCTTAGGGGGGGAAATGTGTATCACTAAATGCTTGCATCAATAAAATGGAGAAATCATGAAAATCAAACTATTGAACTATTAATAAGACAAGAAGTTGGTTTTATTTTTTAAAAATTCAATAAAATAGATAAATCATTGGTTTTAATTTGATTTAAAAAAGAAAGATGAAAACCAAATTATGTCTCAAAAGTAAAAAAAGATGAATTCACAGCAAATAAAATCGAAGTTAAAGCAATTATTAGGAATTATTTTGCCCAGCTATATGCAAATAAATCTGACAATAAGTGAAATAGATGAATATTTAAAGAAATATAAGTTACTCAAATTAACAAGAGGAAATAAAATATTTAAACAATCACATTTCAGAGAATTCTACCAAACATTCAAAGAACAATGAACCCCAATACTCTGTAAACTATTTGGAAAAAGGATTTCTACAAATTCCTTTTATGACACAATAGGATACTGATACCTAAACTAGTAAAAGAAAAGACAGAGAAAGGAAACTGTAGACTAATCTCCTAAAAAATATTGATGCAAAAATATTAAATAAAATACTAGCAAAGAGATTACAGCAATATATTACAAGGATCGTACACAATGATCAGGTGGGTTTTATACAAGGAATGCAGAGATGATTCAGTATTAGGAAAACTATTAGAATAATTGACCATATCAATAACAAAACCAGCAGAAATCATATGATTATCTCAATAGATACAGAAAAAACCCTTGACAAAATGTAACACACAATCCTTATAAAAAAAACATTAGAGAACAATGAAATATAGTTTTCCATAAAATAATAAATGATATCTATCTTAAACCATCAGCAAGCATTATCTATAATGGAGAAGATAAATTTCAGGAGTCTTCCTAATAAGATCAAAGGTGAAACAAGTATGTCCATTATCACTCCTTCAATTCAATATTGTACTGGAAATGTTTACTATAGCAATAAGAGAAGAAAAAGAAATTGAAAGAAATTAGATTAGGCAATGAGAAAACAAATTTATCACTCTTTGCAGAAGAGACCATGGTTTACTTAGAGAATCTCAGAGAATCAACTAAAAAACTAATTGAAACAATTGACAACTTTAGCAAAATTGCAGGATATAAAATAAACCCTCACAAATCATCAGCATTTCTATATGCCACCACTAAATAGTCAAACAACTAGAGATTCCATTCAAATTCCATCTAAAATAATTGAATTATTTATGAATATAAATTACCTAGGAGTGTACCCTACCAAAACAAGCCCAACAACTATAAGAACACAATTATAAAACACTTTACACACAAATAAAGTCAGACTTAAACAATTGCAAAAACATTAATTGTTCATGGATAGGTCAAGCCAATATAATAAACATGGCAATTCTACCTAAATTAATTTACCTATTCATTCAATGCCATACCAATCAAGTTTACCAAAAAATATTTCATAGGGTTGGAAAAAATAATAACAAAATTCATCTGGAAGAACAAAATGTCAAGAATATCAAGGAATTTAATGGGAAGATACAGAGGATTAATGGTACCAGATCTCAAACTGTACTATAAAGCAATAATTATCAGATTGTTTGCCATCGAGGGAGGGAAGGAGGGAATAATAAAATGGGTTGGTAAAAAATAAAAAAGAGTTGCTAGTATATGTTAAACAATGAATAATTAATTTTGAGCTTTCCTGCCAAAGCTGCTTGAAATTAAATGATAAGGGATCTGCCTCATCTAATATAAATGAAAGCACTTTGTTTTCATTCAGTTGTATCCAATTCTTTGTGAACTCATTTGGGTTTTCTTGGCAAAGATGCTGGAGTGGTTTGCCATTTCCTTCTCCAGCTCATTTTACAGATGAGGAAACTGAGGCTAGCAAGGTTAAGAGACTCACCCATGATCACACAGCTAGAAAATGTCAGGGGCCAGATTTAAACTCAGGAAGGGGAGTCTTTCCACTGCGTCACCTAGCTTCCCCTAGTCAAGCTATACTGCTTAATACAACACTATCCATTTCAAATAATATAGATAGCTAGTACCAGACCTAGAGTCGTAAGGACCTGGTTTCAAATTTGACTAGAAACTTCCTAGCTGTGTGACCCTGGGCAAGTCACTTAGCTCCAATTGCCTGGCACTTGCTGCTCTTTAATCTTAGAATTATTACTAAGGCAGAGGGTAAGGGGTAAGGTTTTAAAACAATACACTAGCATCCAGGAACTCTTCCTGAGTGATATCCCTCCAAGGAATGGTGATCATTGCCATAACCACAACCCTGCAAGTGAATGAAATTATTTTAATAAGTATTCTTAAATGAAGTTTGTAATGGTAGCCTCATTCTGAGAGTCTCTAAGACTTTCCCTCTAGCCTCTCACTAAACTTTTCTGGATTTACAAAGAAAATTCATTAGAATCCCCCTTCCACCAAGGGAACTCCTCCTCCCAAATGCAACATTTGTCACTGGTTTTGGACTTTTAGGGGGCATAACTGATTTTAACATTTGCTTCAACAAGCATGAAGTATAAAAACAAATATGGTGGATAGATCAACTGCCCCCCAAATTCCATATCCTTTATTTAAAAATCAAATAGAAATGTTTTTGAGAATGTTTTTGATTTATTTGCAGTACTGTTGCTACTTCCTGTTCATTAGTTTGGTTTTGGTAGACAACAAACCAACTTTCTTATTTATTAGCCAATCCATTAGGGCCTTATTTTGTGTGACTTGGGGCACATTACTTTAGTTTTCTAACACTGTTTCATCCATGAAGTCAAATGGTTGTGCTAGATCATAAATGCCATTTGTGTAGTTCTCATAAATATCAGAACTGGGATTTGGACACACTTGGTCTTCTTCATTCTGAGTTCTATCTAGCTTCTACCCTGTACTGCATTCTCAAGAGGATGTCTTAAGGTTCCTTTGATTTCTGAGTCTGACTGATTAGGGACATATATGGCACCATAGTGCATAGAGTGACAAACCTGGAGTCACAAAAACTCATCCTTCTGTGCTAAAATGTAGCCTCAGATGCTTCCTATTTGTGAGACCCTGGGCAAGTCACTTAACTCTGTTGGCCTCAGTTTCCTCATCTGTAAAATGAGCTAGAGAAAGAAATGGCAAATCACTCCAGTATTTTTGCCAAGGTCATGAAATGTTTGTCATTCTGATTCTAGCCATTTTACTACCAATTTAACACATTGCTATTACACTGAGGACACAATCCTCTGGAATATGTGTGAGCACATCTTTGAGGAGGATTATAATTCTACAGCTAGAAGAGAATGGTAAAATGTAAGTTTCTTGAGGGAAGACCCTATAGATACTTGTTGAATCAAATTAAATATTAACAAAATCCAATCTCTCTTAACCCAGGATTCAAGAGGAATAAAACAAGTCTATTTCTTTATTCATAATACAGAAATGGTGATACTTGCCCTGCTTGCTTCAGAGGGCCATTATGATAAAAGAACTATAGAATTGATAAAAGAACTTAAAGCATTGTCAGAATGTGAGTAATTATTTTCATCTTCGTGCTTTTGAATAGATAGCATCAATAGCCTGGAATTCCACCTTCCACTCTCACCCTAGGGAGCTAGATGATGCAGTGTCTAGAGCACTGATCTCAGAGTCAGGAAGATCTGAGTTCAAACCCTGTCTCAGTAGATACGTACTAGCTGTGTGACCCTAGACAAGACTGCTGTCTACTTCAGTTTTCTCAACTGTAATTGCAATGATATTAACACCAATGATCAAATAAAAGAACATTTGAAAAACAGCATTGCACTTGCACAGGGCAAAATAGTAATAATGTTATCAATAATATACTAATAAATGCTTGTTTCTTTCCTTCCCAATGTTCTAAATTTTCTTCTGGAAAGAAAGAAGGATTCAAGCCCCAGGTCCTTATAAAACCTTCCTTCATTCTACTACCCCATTCCCCAAGTTTCCCTCTTCTGAACTCATAGCATTTATTGGCTAGTCCATTTATTTAGCATTTATCTTAAAATCATAGAATCCTGTGACTGGAAAAAACTTTAGCTATCCCATTCATCCAATTTCCTCATATATAATGTCATGTTTCCATTTTAATACATTTTCATCTATATGTTTTTCTACCCAAACTAAACTAAAAGCCTCGAGATAACCCTATGTCCCTAGTACCTAAGAGCAATGCCCGATTAGATTGTCAGTATCTATTTGCTGATTGATTAATTAAGACTGTGCTTACTTCACACACTCATAAGCCCAGGACTCAGGCAAATGGCATGTAAGACTTTGAAGACAAATCTAAATCAGTCTTCTAAACCCATAGAGGTTTGGTATTTCTTTAAGCCACAAATGAGTACTTGAGGGGGGGGGATGTACTATACTATAATTTCCCTCTGATTTTGAGAAAAGAATTCTAAATATTGGTTTAATCAATGTATATCTGATATTGTCCATCTCTTGCCTTCAGAGAACACTAGTTCTCAGTAGTGGGAGGTAGAATTCAAAGGCACAGTTCTAGTGTGGATTTTTAATTGAGTCTCAACCTCATTATTCATTTTAGTTATCTCATCTGGGCTAATTAATGGTTGATAGCGGGATGCAAAGAGAGAAGGTGAGTACAAGTGTAGACATTCAGAACTATAGAATCTCAGTTTAAGATGACCTCTGAATCTTTCCCAGTGGTTCAGACCTGACCCCTTATACAGCCCAAACCCTGCAAGTGGTTCAATTACCTTTGAGAACTCAGAATCCAACCTCCCCTTTCTTCACCTCCCTCCAAATTCCAAAGGTCATAGAATTTTCTCAGTCATCTCCCAGGTATAGAATTTGAGAAAGCTTTCCTCTCTTAACCAAGAGAGTTGATCTGAAAAATAGGACAAGAGTACCTGGATGAAGTTGCTTTCAAAGACAGCTGAGTTGGGGAATAGATTGAACTCTGGAGAATGAAGTAATTGGCAGAGTAGACCTTCTTCCACCCCCAGGGCCACGCCAGGGTCTGGTTCACCAACCATGATGGGTGGAAGGCCCCTAATGTCTGTCATTAGATCCAAGGAAGGGCAGGCTTGATAACATTATAGGTGATTCACACTGACCTGGCCCACTTGTATGTTATGGTATGGTCACTAAGCCCCCATGCCACAGCACCCTCTTCTTATAATCAGGACCTGGGCAGGGCTGTCAGCTCACAATGGTATATAAATGACATCAAGGTACTTGACTTGATAGCAGCAGGAAGGAGAAAGAGAGATGGGGAAAGAAATGCCAGCATGGGTCAATAATTAGGACACTCCTGCAGAGAGTGGGAGAGAGTTGGGTTTCTTCTTAGGAAAAGGATTTTAATCCAATTCATTTCAACGAGGATTATTTACTGCAATATTATTTTTAAACTTATTTTTACCAATTACATGTAATAATAAATTTCCACATGTTTTCCTAAATATAGGATGGAACTTATCACCTTTCCTCTCTTCCCTTCCCTCTCCCAGTGCTACCAGAAGATTTGATTTGGGTTATACATTTATTGTCATGCAAAACATATTTCCATGCTGTTCATTTTTGTAAGTGAGTAATGTTATAAAATCCAAACCCCAAAACATAAACCCAAATAAACAAATAAAAGATCATATGTTTTCATCTGCCTTCTGATTGCAAGAGTTCTTTCTCAGGAGGTAGATAGCATTCTTTGTCATAAGTCCTTCAGAATTGTCCTGAATCGTATTGTTGAGAGTAGCTAAGTCTTTCCTGGTTGATTATTCCACAATATTGCTGTTACTGTGTATAATGTTCTCCTGGTTCTGTTTATTTCACTCTGCATCAGTCAATGCAGGTCTTTCCAGCTCTTTCTGAAATCATCCTGTTCATCATTCCCTAGAGCAATGATGGGCAAACTACAACCAGGGGGCCATATGCTGCCCCCTGAAATGTTCTATCCCAGCTACATTATTCCTAATCTGACGAATACGAGTAGGACACAATACAATGAAACTTTGAAAGAGTTGCCTTAGAAACAGACTGACAGATGAGCATTTCCTTTCCTTTGGCCCCTTCTTTAAAAAGTTTGCTCATCACTGCCCTAGAGAATAGTATTCCATCACTATCACATACCACAATTTGTTCAACCATTCCCCAATGGAGGGACATCCCTTTAGTTTCTAATTCTTTGCCACCATAAAAAGAGCTCACTGCAATATTCTTGAGATAGATATGTCAAACTCAAGTAGATATAGTGGTCACTAAATGGTACATAAGACTTCCTCTAGGCTATACTTTGGCTTAGTTTTTAAATGTAATATTTAGGGGAATCCTTACTGGGTTAGCAGCATGCTGCCCTTATCCTTATTGAAGAGGTCCCAGAATTACCTCATGATGCTAGAACTTTTAGAACTAAAAACCTATAATAGGCACCTTGTGAGCTATAATAACTGGATGAAAATCAATTTGAAAAAGGTCACCAGTATATCCAGGGCGTAATGACCTGAGTAATGCACATGAGGCAAGTTTGAACAACAATATTCAATACTTGAGGATTCTTGCTGAGATTACTGGTACAGTAAAAGAAAAGATAGTGCCCAAAGGCAGGGGGCATGGGCAGGGAATAGTGAGCATCAGCAACAGAAGGGGGCAAAAATGACATAGGTAAAGCCAACCAAGGTGTGTTTGGAGATCAAGGTCAAGAAGAGAATCTAGGCAGTGGAAGAGGACTGCAGGAAAGGAAAGCTAGGAAACAGTAAAGATGTGGGTTTGACCAAGCCTTGCCAGAGACTTTGACAGAAAGGACCCTTCACAGCTACCTTGAATCTGGCCATGTGATTTGGTGACATCTTTCTAATTTTCAGTTAGTGAATTTAATTTTAAAAAGAAAAAGAAAAGAAAGTTGCAGGCTGGGTAGGTATTGGGGAAGAATCTTATAAATGATATCTTTTGTAATCCTTTTAAATCTTCTTTAGGTAAAGGTGGAATAGTCACTATCTCACTAGTTTTAGCTGCCCTTCTAGAGTTAGAAACATGACTCTTCCAGGGTTTTTTGACATTCTTGGTTCCAAGGGACTTGATTCCTAAAAAAACTTCAATGCTATTTCATTTTGAAAAATTCTGAATCCTTTTCTTAAAAGTGCAGCCAAAATGTTATGGTCCTTGTTCTTATTTAAGGGCACATCAGGTATTTCCAGAATGGCTTTTGACATTTGTGTCACACAGCAGGTTTTTTCCTTCTAAGTTGCAAGCCCCCAAACTGTCAGAAATATATGAAGATATTTACTTTAAGTATGTCATTGTCATCGTTATCATCTTTTTCTCCTCCTCCCCCATTCCTCTTCCTCCTCCTATTCTTCTTTCTCCTCCTTTCCCTCCTCATCCTTTTATTCTTCTTCCTTCTTCTTTTCTTTTTCCTTCTCCTCCTTCTTCCTTCTCCTTTTTCCTTCATTCTCCTCCTCCTCCTCTTCTTAAAAAAAAATAAAAAAGGAACATGAGTTGAAACTTGTTACTTGTTCCAAAAAATAACTCTAGGAGTTGTCTCCCTCTTTTCTCCCAGAATTTGTTTTGGGGAAACCATGTTATTTTGTTTGGCTGAAATAAAATTACAACTGTCAGTTGAAAATTAATAATTCTCTTGTGCATCAGCTATGGGGGGGTGGGAGGGTTTGGGGGAGAGGGAAAAAACATGAAATGTAACTATGGGAAAATATTCAAAATAAAAATTAAGAAAAGGGAAAAATAAAAAACAAAAACTATTTATTGTTTAAATGATTAAAAATAATGAGAAAATTTTAAAAATTGGAAAAAAAAGAAAATGAATAATTCCTTTCTATATACTCAATGATGAGGGCATGAATTCTTTGTTTTCAGGATGTCAAGGAACTTATTTCCTTTTGTGGCTCCTTAGGAAAACTCCTAGAAGCTCCAGAGAAAGATAATGGCTTGTGTTTAAAGTTAGAAATACCCTGGGCTCTTAATTGTGGCATCAGAGCTATTCCACTGGGAAACCTATTCTCTCCTGGTTCTTTGGCACTTATGCTCTTTCAAAAGTTGAGCTGAATTGCTGGTGGAGTTGTGAATTGTTGCAACCATTCTGGAAGGCAATTTGGAACTATGCCCAAAGGGCTTTAAAAGATTGCCTGCCCTTTGATCCAGCCATACCACTGCTGGGTTTGTACCCCAAAGAGATAATAAGGAAAAATACTTGTACAAAAATATTCATAGCTATGCTCTTTCTGGTGGCAAAAAACTGGAAAATGAAAGGTTGTCCATTGATTGAGGAATAGCTGAACAAATTGTGGTATCAGATGGTGATGGAATACTATTGTGCTGAAAGGAATAATGAGTTGGAGGAATTCCATATAAACTGGAAGGACCTCCAAGAATTGATGCAGAGTGAAAGGAACAGAACTAGGAGAACAATGTACACAGAGACTGATACACTGTGGTACAATCAAAAGTAATGGACTTCTCTACTGGCAGCAATGCAATGATCCAGGACAATCCAGAGGAATTAAGGAGAAAGAACACTGTACATATCCAGAGAAAGAACTATAGGAGAAAAACATATGATTGATCACTTGGTTCCATGGGGATATGATTGGGGACGTAGACTCTAAATGATCATTCTATTGCAAATATTAATAATAGGGAAATGGGTTTTGAACAATGATACATATAAGACCCAGTAGAATTTGCTCATTAGCTCTGGGAGGGGGAGGGAAAGAACATGAATCATGTAATAATGAAAAAAATATTCTAAACTAAATAAATAAATGCATTTTTTTTAAAGTTGAGCTGATTTATAGAAATACTTGTTACTATACCAATTCTTTTAAATGTCAAAATTCTGGGCGTAGAAAAACAATTTTTGTGCCTTTCTGTTTCAGTGCATTGAAATTTTAACATGTTCCTGCACATTCATTTCATTTATGGGGAGAAAATTTTTTTTCTTCTTCCTCCTCTCACTTTTGGAAAAAACATTTAATATATTGCAATTGGAGCCAGGATTTTATTTTTAAATCCTTCCCTGAAATGTGTGTGGGAAAACCTTTGGAGACACATTCCAAACCTAAGCAGAATTTTGGACATACCTTTTAAGGCATATAATAGGGGAAATTATAGCATTTTGCTTGAGTATTTGTTATCCTGGGTCTCCTACAATCATTATTTCCTATTTTGAGAAAATCTCAAACTAAAGCTATGTTAAATAATTCTAGGAGTTGTCTCCCTGCTTTTCTCCCAGAATTTATTTTGGGGAAACCGTGTTATTTTGTTTGGCTGAAATAAAAATACAACTGTCGGTCGAAAATTAATAATTCCTTTCTAAAGCTAGAAAGAAAAAAATACATGAAACAATAGCCTCATTGAATTTTTTATGCTCCTTTAGAATAAGATTCATATTTCCTCCAGAATTGAGAGTTTGTATATTTTGCCTCAATAATATATCTTAAAAAAATAGAGTCAGATTTTTGGGTAGGAAGGAGGTACAGGTAAGAATAAGGTTTTGCTGGAACGATGACTCTTCTTTTTTTTTTATTAAAGATGAAAAAATTTAAAACTAACCATATCAGAAACAGGCAGGTTCCTCAGTGGATAGAGAGCCAGGCCCAGAGATAGGAGGTCCTGAGTTCAAACCCCATCCATACAAAATCTGACCTTAGACATACTTCCTAGCTGTGTGACCCTGGGCAAATCACTTAACCCCCTTTGCCTAATTCTTACAACTCTTTTGCCTTGGAACAGACACATAGTATTGATTCCAAGATGGAAGATAAGGTTTAAAAGTAAATGATATAGTTGGGTTATATGGCCTCTAAGGTGTCTTCCAGCTCTAAAGTCATGTTCTTATTTCCTTTATTTGATTGTTATTAAAGTGATAGATTGGGGGATGTTTGGGTTTTAATTTCTCTTACTTTTAGAAGAACTTCTATTAAAGGATCTCTATTTTTTCCTTTTTGGAGTATTCTATTTTCCCAATTATATGTGATAACAATTTTCAATATACATTTTCAGAAATTATAAGAACCAAAAAAAAAAAAAAAAGAAATTATAAGAACCAAATTATCTCTTTCCCCCTTCCCTCCTCCATCCAAGAGGTGGTAAGCAATTTGATCTGGGTTTTACATGTATTATCATGGAAAATATATTTCAATATTAGTCATTGTTATAAAAGAATTCTCATATAAAACCCAAAACCCAAAATAAAAACACAAACTAAAGTGAAAAATCATATGTTTTGATATGCATTCTGACTCCATCAGTTTTTTTGCTGGAAATGGGCAGCATTCTTTTTCATAAGTCCTTTCAGAACTGTCCTGGATCATTGTATTGCTTAGAGAAGCTAAATCTTTCACAGATGATCATTATACAATCTTGCTGTTCTCCTGGTTCTGCTTGCTTCACTCTGTATTAGTTCATGGAGGTCTTTCCAGATTTTTCTGAAATCATCCTGTTCATCTCTTCTTATAGCAAAATAGCATTCCATCACCATCATATACCACAACTTGTCCAGCCATTCCAAAATTGATAGATATCCCCTCAATTTTTAATTCTTTGCCATCACAAAAAGAGCTGCTACAAATATTTTTGTACATGTAGGGCCTTTTCCCATTTTTAAAAACCTCTTTAGGATCCAGACCTAATAATAGTCAAAATCAAAGAGTATGCGCTATTTTATAGCTCTTCAGGCATAGTTTCAAATTGCCTTTCAGAATTGTTGGATAAATTAACAACTCCACCAACAATGCATTAGTGTCCCAATTTTGTCACATCCTCTCCAACATTTATCATTTTCCTTTACTGTCATGTTAGTCATTCTGATAGGTGTGAAGTGTTACCTCAGAGTTGTTTTAATGTGCATTTCTCTAATCAAGAGGGATTTAGAACATTTTTTCATTATTATTATTGATAGCTTTTATTTCTTCATCTGAAGACTGCTTGTTCATTTGTCCATTTGTCAATTAGGGAATGATTTGTATTCTTATGTATAAGAGAAATGAGATCTTTATCAGAGAAATTTGCTATAAAAATTTCTCTAGTTTATTGTTTCTCTTTTAAACTTACATTGGTTTTAATTGAATAAAATCTTTTTAATTGAATATAGTCAAAATTATTCATTTTACATCTCATAATGTTATCTGTCTCTTGTTTGGTCATAAATTCTTCCTTTCACCATAGGTCTGGCAGGTAAACTATTCTATGCTCACCAAATTTGCTTATGGCATCACTCTTTATGTCTATATCACATACCCATTTTGATCTTATCTTAGCATAGAGTGTGAGATATTGGTCTATACCTAGTTTCTGCCATACTGTTTTCCAGGTTTCCCAGCAGTGTTTGTCAAACAGTGAGTTCTTATCTCAAAAACTGGGATCCTTGGCTTTTTCCAGACACTAGATTGCTATGGTCATTTATCCTTATATATTGTGTATCTAATCTATTCCATTAATTCACCATTCTATTTCTTAGCCTGCACCAGATTATTTCAAGGATTACTGCTTTTTAGTACAGTTGGAGATCTGATACTGCTAGACCATTTTCCTTTACGGTTTTTTTTTTTCATTAACTCCCTTGACATTTTTGACCTTTTTTTATTCTAGATGTATTTTGTTATTATTTTTTTCTGGTTATATAAAATAATTTTTGGTAATTTGATTGGTGTGGCACTGAATAAGTAAATTAATTGAGGTAGAACTGTCATTTTATTATATTAGCTGAGCCTACCCATGAGCAAATAATATTTTCCCAACTATTTAGATCTGACTTTATCTGAATAAAAAGTGTTTTGTAATTGTGTTCATATAATTCCTATATTTATCTTGGCAGACAGATTCCCAGGTATTTTATATTATCTATAGTGATTTTAAATGGAATTTCTCTTTCTATCTCTTGCTGTTGGACTTTGTTGGTAATACATAGAAATGCTGATGATATTTGTGGGCATATTTTGTATCCTGCAACTTTGCTAAAGTTAATAATTTTTGCAACTAGTTTTTTAGTTGATTCTCTAGAATTCTTTAAGTATACCATCTGCAAAAGTGGTAACTTAGTTTCCTCACTGCCTACTTAAATTCCTCCAATTTCATTTTCTCTTTATTGCTAAAGCTAGCATTTCTTGTACAATATTAAATAATAGTAGGTGATAATGGGCATCCTTGCTTCACCTCTGATCTTATTGGGAAGGCTTCTAGCTTAGCCCCATTACAGATGATAATTGCTGATGGTTTTAGATACAGCTCATCATTTTAAGAAAAGCCTCACTTATTCATCTGTTTTCCTATGTTTTTAATAGGAGAGGGTATTGTATTTTGTCAAGGGCTTTTTCTGCATTTATTGAGATAATCATGTGATTTCTGTTAGCTTAGTTATTGATATGATCAATTATGCTGATGGTTTTCCTAATATTAAAATAGCCTTGAATTCCTGGTGTAAATCCAACCTGGTCATAGTGAATGCTTCTTGTGAAAACTTGCTGTAGTCTCCTTGCTAGTATTTTATTTAAGATTTTTTTTTTATCTATTTTCATCAAGGAAATTGGCCTAGAATTTTCTTTCTCTGCTTTTGCTCTTCCTGTCTTAGGCATCAGTACCATAATTGTGTCATAAAAGAAATTTGGTAGGATTCATTTTTTGCTTATTTTCCCAGATAATTTATATAGTAGTAGGATTAATTTCTTTAAATATTTGCTAGAAACTATCAACAATTTGGAAATAGGTCTTGATCAATGACACATGTTAAAACCAGTGGAAACACACATCTGTCATGGGGGGAGGGGGAAGTTGGGGGGGGTGAAGGGGAAAGTAAGAGCATGAATTATGTAACCATGTTAACTTTTCAAAAAAATAGATATTATTTATTTTATTATTCCTGTTGACTCCTTAGGAGCATAGGGCCGCAACCATCTCACGCCAACGGACTCTGTTCTGGGCAACTTCCCCCAGCTGGGCCCATGTCATTCCGACTGTTTTTGTTTCATTTTCAGCAGATCTTCGCCAGGTCTGTTTTGGTCTTCCAACTTTCCTCCTCCCTGAAGGGTTCCAGCTCAATGCATGTCTGGCTACGTTGTCTTCCGGTTTTCGTAGCGTATGTCCTATCCATCTCCACTTACGTTTCTTTATGTCCTGACTAATGGGGTATTGGATTGTTCTTTCCCAGAGACTAGCATTGGAGATCTTTTCAGGCCATCTGATGTTCAAGATGTGACGGAGACATCTGTTAACAAAGACCTGGAGTTTGTTGGTGTTAGCGCTTGTCACTCTCCAGCTTTCTGATCCATATAGGAGGACGGCCTTTACGTTGGTATTGAAGATTCGGAGCTTAGTGACGAGGGACAGTGCTTTGGAGATCCAGACAGACCGCAGGGTGTTAAATGCCTGTCTGGCTTTGTTGATTCGGTTTCTGATGTCCTCATCTGCTCCGCTGTCCTTGCTGACTATGCTACCCAAACAGGTGAAGTGGTCCGTCTCCTTGATGTTTTCTCCCTGTAGTTGGATTGGCAGGTCCTGTCTGCTGTTGACTGTGATCACCTGGTCTTCTTCTTGTTGATCTTCAGACCTGTCTTCTCCGCTTCTTCAGAGAGTCGTGCAAGTTTTGCTTGCGCATCCTGCTGCTTGTGAGAAAGGAGACAGATGTCATCCGCGAAGTCAAGGTCCTTGAGCTGCTTGGTGTGAGTCCATTGAATGCCCGTATTGTTGTCCTTGGTAATTCTTCTCATGGTCCAATCTATGACCATCAATCTGTTAAAAAAAAACAGAAAAAAAATATTTGCTAGAATTCACTTTTGAATCCATCTGGCCCTGGGGATTTTTTTTATTATAGAGTTTATTGATGGCTTGTTGAATGTCTATTTCTGGGAGGATTATTTAAGTATTCTATTTCCTCTTTTGTCAATTTGTGTTGTTGTTGTTGTTGTTGTTTTAAGACTAAAGAGATATGAACCAGTTGGTAGTCCAACCAGATGGATTCAGAGCTGGTTGAGCAGCTGAACTCAAATTAGTTTGAAGGGGTCAATGTCAACATGGCAAGAGGTCTCCTGCACTGGGTCCAAAGAATTTGTGATTGGCCCTGGAGCCTTTTAACATTTTAATCAATGACTTTGATAAAGGCATAGATATCTCCCACTCATCAGCTTTGCAGGCAAAATGGAATTAGGAGAGAGAGTTAACACACTGGATGACCATTATCCAAAAAGATCTTGACAGGCCAGAGCATTGGGCTGAATCTAATAAGATGAAATTCAATAGGGATAAATGGAAATTCACTTGGGTTCACAAAATCAACTTCCGAAGCATAAGTGGTGTTGACATGGTTTTGTTCAGTCATTTCAGTTGTGTCTGACTCTTCATGACCCTATTTGAGGTTTTCTTGGCAGAGATACTAGAGTGGTTAGCCATTTATTTCTCCAGCTCACTTTACAAATGAAAAAACTGAGGCAAATGGAGTTAAGGGACTTGCCCAGAGTCATATAGTTAGAAAGTGATTGAGGCTAGATTTGAACTCGGGTTTTTCTGACTCTAGGCCTGGCACTCTAACCACAGTAATATCCAGCTGCCCAGTTGACATGGTTAGACAGCAGAGAGTTTGTCTGCAAAAGACCTAGGAAGTTATTTCATATGTTTATGGTTAGACTACATAACGATAACAGCTAACATTTATATAATGCTTACTATGTGCCAGGCACTGTGTTAAATGGTTTACAATTATTTTCCTATTTGAGTTTCACAACAACTCTAAGAGTTAGGTGCAATTATTATACCCATTTTACAGAAGAGGAAACAGGTAAATGGAGGATAAGAGACCTGCCCAGGGTCACATAGCTAGCAAGTGTCTGAGGCTGGACTTGAACTCAGATTTTCTTGACTTCAGGCCCAGGGCTTTATACAATGTGCCGCCTAGCTTCCCTGAATTTTTGTGTTCACTTCTGAATGAACTGGGTGTTCAGTTTATGGTTTCCTGGGTCACTGTTCCAGACCAAAGTAGGAGTCCATTAATTGTTTCAACCATCACCAAAGCTGTCCAGGATTTCTTATGTGTTTTCTCCCTGGGTAATGAAAATGGGTAAATTAAACACTAGGTTTAGAGAAGGGGAGAAGGAGGAATGCTTGGAAGAAGAGGGATAGCTACCTTAGACAAATACAAATGGGAAATCACACCCACAAACACAGGACTTGGGAATGGGCTGTGACAGTTTGAGTGAGTGACAGTTGGGATCCAACTGACTCTCAGACTACATCAGCCAGAATACCTACTTACTATGGAAAAGAAACAACATGAAGTTAAAAAAACACTATTTAATAATGAATTTAAAGGGTAAGAGATGTAGGGAAAGGTCACCCTAAACTAGACATCTAAGGACCAAACTCAGGGACTGGGAGCTGGGTCAAGATCTACACTATACTAGCCCAGACTGCCTGGTTTAGCCTGACTGGCTGGAAAGGGAAATGGATGTCTCACAACTGAGTTCACTTCTGTTCCAGCAATGTCCAAGGGTTTCCAGGAACACAAGTCCTCAGTAAAATTAATCCAAAGGGAGAATGGAAGCAGAGAGCTAATTTAATCTGAAAGTCTACCTTTCAGAGCTGGGATCAATGCCCATACCTGTACTTTCTGGCAGGACATATGACTCCTTGATATAGGAAAAATCTCCTCTCCTGGACTCTCCACTAGAGACAATTAACAGCATCACAGTTTCTTCCATAACAGATTCCTCAGGAAAAACTTCCTTCCTTGCTACTATTCCATTATTGGAACCTTTAGGTCTTATCTGACCCCCTAGGTGCTATTTTCACTAAATGTCTAAAATCTTAATTTATAAATTTGCCTATTATAGTAAGAAATGAGCCTATGAAGCTTGCCAAAGCCTGGGTCTGCCACACCAAGAATCCACAATATTTGGATATCTGGTGATTTGATCTTGAGGAACAAATGAACATTATCATCATATAGACATCAAGTTCTGACTGTCCTGGGAATCTGAGGAAGAGGTAGGAGCTGGTTAGTCCATGGGCTAGACTTCTGTCTTGGATGGTACTTGGTGTTAGAGGGGACAGGTCCCCCTCCACAAGCTACAGTGCCTCAGATGTCTGGTGACAAGAGTAGGAAATGTTTGAGGGTCCACAGGTGGGACTTGACTTGCATAGAATGATGAGCACCTATTAGTAGCCAAGCTCGACCTTATTTAATTCATTGCAACTGGAAATGATCAATCCCTCCCCAAAAGATGATCCACCAAGGCAAGGGTATTCCCTGCCAAGTATTGGTATAGGGTCCAAAAGGAGCTTGACTATTCTACATTAATTCTTAGTTCTTGGTGGATCCTAATAGGAGGGAATGGTTGAGAAGAATATGAAAAGTCTCCATGAGCTCCTAAAGGAATTAATCTATCATCCAGTAAGGGAAACTTTACAGCTCATCCAGTGTGGCTGATTACTTGAATGATAGATTCAAACCTTGTAGTGACAAGGTCTCTGCGGCTCCCAGTCAGGGAAACTGCTGGATAACAAGCAACGTGGTCATGGTCTGAACCTTAAGTTTAAGAGATAAGTATAATAGCAGTAAGAACAGCTAGGTAACTCAGTGGAATGAGAACTATGCCTTGATATTCAAGTTCATTCATTAAATTGCCTACCCCTTGCCACTCTTATACCTTGGAACTAATACTTAGTATTGATTCTAAGATTCTAAAATGGAAAGTAAGTATTAAAAAAAAAGAATAGCAGCAGCAGCTAGCTAGCATAGTAGGTATGACCCTGGGCAAGTCACTTAACCACTATATGCCTCAGTTTACTCATCTGTAAAATTAAATTGAATAATTATCAATCCCCAATTAAAGAATAACCTCAAGTCAAAATGACTTTTATGGAAATTTATTTACAAATGAAAAGAGAGAGAGAGTAAGAAAATTAGAGAGAGGACAAGGTAAGATCATTAACCTGACACACTAAATAATTTGCTCTGGGCCCTGGTTTAGCCCATGCAGATCTAACTAGTCCTCAGGTCGAGGCCCAAGGCCTAAAGACCAGGGGTGAATGAAGCTGAAGCTTCAGTCACAGAGCTCCTCTTGAAAAGAGAGTTCCTTCAGAGAAATCCAGGAAGATTTAGTCTTTACACTCACCACATGTAATTCCAAGGAAGAGATTTAAGAACAGTCTCACCAAGGTCTTAGGGACCCAGTCAACACTCCTCCATAAACCAGAAGAGCTCCTTTAGGTCCAAGACCCAAACAAGAAGAGAGATACAGGAAGTTATCACTCTCTTTTAAAAGTGCTTCTTTTGTGTCACTTCCTGTGCCTTCCTCTTAGTTTACATGTCCAACCACAAAAGATGCTTTGCTTAGGACTGCGGAGGAGGCAGTCAGTAAATTTTGATTTGTCACTCACTCTAACACACATGGATCACAGACCTCTCAACTTGAGAGTTAAGTGGAGTTGTTTACATAATTGTCTCCCCAATTGATCATTTGACTTAATTGTCTTGCACCCCTAAAAATCTTCTAACTAATAGTTAGAGATAAGAGGGGAATAGGAGAGAGAGAGAGAGAGAGAGAGAGAGAGAGAGAGAGAGAGAGAGAGCAAGCAAAACCAATGTTTTTCTAGACACATTGTCAAAAAGCCAATTAGGGGGCTATAAGAGTTTACAATTCAAAATAATTATGTTCAATCCCCTAAATTCAATCAATTGCACCCCAAAGTTCATTCTGGATTGTCTTGATTCAATGTGGGTTTCTGCAGGCATATTTTTTGGATCATCTTGATTCTGCAGGTAGAAACCATCTTTCTCCAAATAGTTCATTTTCTGGATTCAAAGTGTTAGTAGGCTTCTTATCCTGAAAATTTTCTTGAACAAAATTTTAAATCTAGGAATTTTATGAAAATACAATCCCCTCTGAAGAGGGTGTTGACCAACACCCAGATCAGCTCAAAATACATCATTGGGTTATGGGGTGTATGAGTCAATTATCAAAAGAAAAATCAAAAACCTAAAAAGAAAAATAAATAGAAGAAAAATTAAACTTTGGGAGAAACAAAAAATTCAAAATAAGAATCAAAATATCAAAAATCTATGTATATAAACATTTCTAAGTAAACAAGAATAAATTCATAACAGGCCCTTCTATTAGGGTCAAATTTAATAATTTCTAACAATCCCTTGTATTAGGGTCCCACTTTATTTTCATAGATTTTAACACAAGATTTAGAAAATATTAAGTTTAAGGAGAGCTGTTTGATACACTTTGTAGACGATTTGCTCTTGGCATCACCAAATGCCACAGCATGCTAAGAAGACAGCAAACAACTTCTTTTGGAACTATATAAGAGAGGCCACAAGATCTCAAAAGCAAAAGTGATTTCTCCCCAAAGTGGAGTATATAGGGTTTATTTTAACTGCTGGTATCCACTTCATTTCCCCTAAGTGTATTGAAGATATTAAAAAATTAAGCACTCTCTCCACGAAGAAACAGTTGAGAGCAATTCTAGGAGCAATAGGGTTTTGTAGCCAGTGGATTTCTTGCTATGGGGAAATCACTAAACCCCTTATAGCACTGACAAAAAATTCAGTCACTGAACCACTTAGGTTACAGGCGGAATACCAGTTGTAATAAGGGGATAAAACACAGTGGATGGGGTTTGTGGGTCCCTAAGTCAGTAGGTAGGAAAGGAGGGTGCAATAGTGGATGGTAGTAAATTGAGGTGGTAGGAGATGTAAGGGAATTACTGAGTTTAGGGAAATATAAGATGATGAAGTACAATGAGCAGCAAGGGGAGAGGTTGAGGAAGTTGGGCAGGCAGCTGCAACAGAGACACAGACTGGGTACACAGGCTTGAGACAGAGGACACTGAAGGGAAACAGGTAGGAAGGGCACTTCTACAGACAAAAGGTTAAGGCCAGCCAGAAATGGTTTGAAACTAACTAGAGGGCTTTCTAGTCAATTTCTCAGGTTCACAAAGGAAGTATCTGTGAAATTGACAGGCTTCTTCAGAGGAAGTATAGAGATCATCACTTCCTCCAAGATGGATGCCTCCAACTCCCCTCAGGACCCAGAGAGAAACTATTCCTTTCTCTCCTTACCCTCTTTTATCATTCATTCAATAATTTAGCAAAAAGTTTGATTAAATGACAACAGGGTTTATTGAGTTTAGGGGTTGATTATAAAGGATAGAGGGATACAGGGTTTCTCTAACAACTGCCTTGGGAGAAGCTTCAGGTGGGGAAGGGACACAGGAATGGGAGACTGAGAAAGGGCCTGCCCTCACTCAGCCCCGGGAGGTTTTGTTGCCCTTAAGGTTAGGGAAGTTACACACAACGAATCAGGAGATAATGTATATCAAGGATAAGCCCTACTTGACTATGGGGAAACCTAAGTCTTCAAAGTTTGACTGCTACCACCCAAATCCACCCTTCTCCCAAAACCCATAGGAAATTGGGAAGGGAAAGTGGTGACTGGAATAGGGAACGTCAGGAAGATCCAGAGGAATTAGCTAAACTACAAATCTCAAGAGAAAAGGAACAGAATCAAGGAATCAAGGCTAGGTTTCAGCCCCAAGACAGAGCTCAGTTGACCCTTCTGCTCTGACTGAGCCTCCAGGACCAACTGCCTCTAGCCAGGGTTCTAAACCCTCTCAACTGCCAGAAATTCTGCAGTTAACCTTTTGCAGGGTTAATTCCACCTCTACACTACACTGTCAACTCTTTTTAAATTGAAACAGGCTATCCTGTCTGTCCCTGCTCTAGGCATTTACTTTGTATGTACACAAATTGAGAGGGGTAGCTTCAGGTGTATTGATTCAGTTAGGGGAACTCATTTTACTAATTTAGTTTTATCTCAAATTTATTCCTGTTTGAGGAGAATTCCTAAATTCTATATACCGTATTATCCCCAGAGCTCAGGCCAAGTTGAAAGATTGAGTAGAGAACTTAAGACCATTATTGGAAAACTGTGCACTGAGACTTATTTAAAATGGCCTGAGGTTCTTCCTCTAGTCCTATTTCATCTTCAAAGCAGGTCCAGGGGAGATCTACACATCTCACCATTTGAGATGCTTTTTGGACATCCACCTATACAAACTAAGCCTTTTCCCCCTGCATATGCATCATTGTTGGGGGAGATATTTCTGTTACTTCCTATATACAGGATTTACAAATAAAATTAAGAGAACTTCAAGAATCCAGAGTTGTAGTACAAGCAGGACCTATAGACTTTTCCCTTCATGATCTTAACCTAGAGGCAAACTATATATAAAGAACTTCCACAATTTTCAGGTAAAGAAATCAAAAGTATCAATAAGCACATGAGAAAGTGTTCTAAATCTCTAATAATTAGAGAAATGCAAATCAAAACAACTCTGAGGTATCACCTCACACCTAGCAGATTGGCTAAAATGAAAGAAGGGGAGAGTAATGAATGTTGGAGGGGATGTGGCAAAATCGGGACATTAATGCATTGCTGGTGGAGTTGTGAAATGATCCAACCATTCTGGCTGGCAATTTGGAACTATGCCCAAAGGGCTATAAAAGACTGCCTGCCCTTTGATCCAGCCATACAATTGCTGGGTTTGTACTCCAAAGAGATCATAGATAAACAGACTTGTACGAAAATATTTATAGCTGCGCTTTTTGTGGTGGCAAAAAACTGGAAAATGAGGGGATATCCTTCAATTGGGGAATGGCTGAACAAATTATGGTATATGCGGGTGATGGAATACTATTGCGCTAAAAGGAATAATAAACTGGAGGAATTCCATGCAAATTGGAGAGACCTCCAGGAAGTGATGCAGAGCGAAAGGAGTAGAGCCAGAAGAACATTGTACACAGAGACTGATAACACTATGGTAAAATCGAATGTAATGGGCTCCTGTACCAGCAACACTGCAATGACACAAGACAACTCTGAGGGATTTATGGTAAAGATGCTACCCACATTCAGAGGAAGGACTGCAGGAGAGGAAACATATAAGATAAACAATTGTTGAATGCATGGGCTGAGGCGGACATGAATGGGAAATAGACCCTGAACAAGGACACATGTTACAACCAGTGGAAATGTGCGTTGGCCATGGGTGGGGGGAGAGCGGGGGGTGAAGGGGAAAGTAGGGGCATAAAGTATGTAAACAGGTTAAAAATGAATATTAATAAATGTCTAATAATAATTTTAAAAAAAAAGAACTTCCAGCACACATGGGCAACTCAGCTGGCCTGGGAAGGTCCATTTCAAGTACTGTTAACCACTCCAACAGCTATAAAAATTGGAGAAAAGACCTCATGGATATATTGCTCCCATGTAAAATGAGTACCTTCCATCAAAACTGATTGAGTATATCCTGTCACATGCATTGAAAATAAAAACTACAGAGAAAACTGGACACTATTTTCACTGACATTGAACTCCAGAATTTTTATTTTTTAAATAGGATATTTTATTTTTCCTTGTACTTGAAGCACATGATACCAATATTAATAATTTTTTTGATTTTGCAATAGAATAAATTTAGACATCCATTAGCCAATGGGTAAGTGTATAATTTATATTATATTATAGAATTTGTATTTTGTTTTAAATATGTGTACTGGCATGTATTCTGTTAGAAATGGTTGTTATTATTATTATAATTCTATAGAACTATAAAGAAAAGTTAAAATAAATAAGTGACAGGGTTACAAAGTGTTATAAGGATTGGTCAACACCCACCTCAGGGGGGAATTGATTGTATGATTTTTTTATGTATTATCTGTTAGAGTGTATACTACAAAATGACAGCAATAACAAGGACCTAAGGAAATAATACCTCATGGTAGAACAATATATAAGGATTACAAAAATCTAATGGAAAATAACTTTGAAAGACTTGAGAAACTCTGACTCCAGATTTTATGACTCCAGAAGACTAATGGTGAAGCAGGCACTTCTACATTCAGAAAGGGACATTTTCAGCCATTTCTAATGAAAAATTAGTTTTTGATTGTAGTGGAAACCTAACTCCCAATTTCCCATAGATTCCATGTATCAACATTTGGGTTTTTTACTTTTGTGCTATTTTCTAGGACCTGCCCCCAGCTAAAGTTAAGGACTGACAACCGTGTAATAGCTCAGTTTTATACACAGTCCTTTTTCTGTTCTTTGTATGATGAAATATTCATGCTTGTTTAAGTTCATAATCAAAACAAAAACAAAAACTTCCTTCTGGAGAAATAGCAACAAAGTTCAAAACAGAATAAAAGCAAGAATAAATCTCTGGTATTTATCTGTATCATTTGGCATTTGTCAAGTCTGCCTGGTAAATTATCTTTTCATGTGCATACATTATCTCTCCATCTATACTATAAACTCTAGGGCAGGGAATACTTTTTATGTACTTAAGATTATGAGATAAAGAGCTGAAAGACATCATTGAAGTAATTTAATCCAACCTCCTCTTTCTTGCTCAAGACCACACAGGTTGTTATTGGCAAAGCTGGTAGCAGAACCCAGGCACTGACACCCACTTGTGTTATTCCATGGGAATCACATGAGGCCCATAGGCATTCATTCAGCTCATTATATGACTCTTGCAAATCATTCATAATAACCACCTGCCCTACTTGGTCAATCTCTTCTTGCAAATGTCAGATTCCATGAGAACAGGTGTTTGCCTGTATGTTTGCCTTGCCTAATACTATTCATTCCATGCAGTTAAGCCCTTAGTAAATGCTGGCTTTAAACACACATAGTCAGTGATCTAACCATATAATACATAGAGTTTTGCATCTCTACATATATATACGTGTATATATATATATACGTGTATACATATATATACGTGTGTATATATATATATATATGCATATATATATATATATAATCATATTAGGGCAGCTAAGCAATGCAGTGGATAAAGTGCTAGGCCTGGAGTCAGGAAGACCTGAGTTCAAATCTGACTTTAGACACTAGCTATATGACCCTAGGCAAGTCACTTAACCCTGTTTGCCTGTTTCCTCATCTGTAAAATGTACTGGAGTAGGAAATGGCAAACCACTCCAGGATCTTTTCCAAGAAAATCCCAAATGGGGTCACAAAGAGTCAGACATGATTGAAATGACTGAACAGCAAATTATGTCTATGCCTATAAATGTATATTATAAAATATGTGAGCAACTGTGTGAAGGAACAAAAAGTGAGAGAGGGGAAAAGAGAAATGGAGAAAAGAGGAAGATAAATAAAAGGAGAGAGCCAGAGAGAATGAGAAAGAGAGGAAAGAAGTCTGAGAGAAAGAGGAAGGAAAGAGAGGGAAATAAACAAATTTGCTGTGGCTATTACTTTCTTCTTTTTTTTGCCAGTAGATGGCAATAGAGTTCAGGTTTGAAATTCATTAATTACTTGGGGTTTCTTTGAAAGAATCACTACAATTTATAAAGCACTTTGCAAAATGCTTTTTCATCTCACCCCCCTCCCCCCCAGAACAACCCTGGGAGGTAGGTGCCATTATCCCATTCTAAAAATGAGGAAACTAAGGTAAATAGAGGTAAAGTGACTTTCTCAGGGAAACAGTTATCATTTGAAGCCACATTTGTATCCAGATCCAGTAAATCTGTCCATTGTACCACTTAGCTACCTCTCATGGGATTATAGATTTAAAACTGTAAGAGGAGGTGTGACAGCTAGGCAGCTAATTGAATTGGATTGAAAGCCAGGCCCAGAGATGGGAGGTCCTTGGTTCAAAACTGCCCTCAGACACTACCTAGCTGTGTGACTTTGAGCACGTCATTTACCTCCTATTGCTTAGCCCTTACCGTTCTTCTGCCTTGGAACCAATATTTACTACTGATTCCAGGATGGAAGATAAGGGTTTAAAAACAAAACTATAAGAGAATTCAGAGGACCTTTCCTTGCGACCTTTTCATTTACAGATGAAGAACTAAGACCTAGAGAGGTTAAGGGACTTGCTCAAAGTCACATGGGTTGTACATATTAGCAGAACCTGAATTGAAACCCAAGTCATCCTCATCAGGAGCACTTTCTATTGTATGAGGCTGCCTCCTAAAGTAAAATGTGGTGCTTCCCTCCTACAGAGACAGACAGGTGTAGAGAAAGAGAGAGAGAGACTGAGGTAGAGAAGGAGGGGAAGAGAGGGAGGGGGAGAATGGGAAGGAGAAAAAGGGAAATGGGAAGAGGACCTCGGGAATAAGGGACAAGACGGAGATGGGGAGGGAGAGGGAGGATTGGTAAAAGTAGATGGTGATGGGAAAGGATATGTTTGTACAAAAATATTTCTAGCTGCTCTTTTTGTGGTAGGAAAGAATTGGAAACTAAAGGGACATCCCTCAATTGGGGAATGGTTGAACAAGTTGTAGTATACAATGGTGGTGGAATAATATTGTGTTGTAAGGAATGATGAACAGGATGATTTCAAAAAGAATTGGGAAAACCTACATGAACTGCTACAGAATGAAATAAGTAGAATCAGGAGAACATTGTACATAGTAACTGCAATTTTGTGGGATGATCAAATGTGATGGATTTTGCTACTATCAGCAATACAATGATCCAGGACAATTCTGAGGGACTTATGAAAAAGAAAGCTATCCACCTCTAGGGAAAGAATTGGAGTAGGAATGCAGATCAAAACAGATGATTTATCACTTATTTATTTGGGTATATGTTTGGGGGTTTTGCTTTTAAAAGATTATTCACTTCCAAAAATGAATAGTATGGAAATGTTTTGCGTGGTACACATATAACCCAGATTGAATTGCTTGACAGGTCCAGGCATGGGGAAGGAAGAAGAGAGGGAGACAATATGGATCATATGACTTTGAAAAACTTATTTGGAAATTTATTAGTAAAGTAAAAAATGTAATAAGAAAAAATAAATTTTAAAAAAGAGTAGTGTTGATATATTTCTTTTTGAGGGAAGACAAAATAAAAAGGACATCCTAAACTAGGAAAGGTACAGAATGTAAACCCAGGTAGCTTTTGAGGAATACTCAGGATTAGGGAGTAGAGAAAATCTGGTATTATTAGGGGCAGATATTCATAGAACCAAACAGAAGAACCCTTTGAGAAAAGTTAGTAAACTGTTGACACCTTCTGGTAGTATTCTACCAGAAGTATACTACACCCCAATTAGTATTCTATGACTCTCATGGAGGCCCCATGTATACCTAACTAGCTGAACAAACTGTAGCGCATTAACCAGAGTATTATTGTGCAAGAAATTGACTGATAGAGTGGATTAAGCAGAACCAAGAAAACAATAGACACAATGATTAAAATTGTGCCAATGAAAAGAACAGCCAGTACCCTGAGATAAGACAATGCACCTCCAGCCTTTCAGTGAAATAAAAGGCTTGTGTATGTGGTAGGCAACTGGGTGACATAGAAGATAAGAGTTCAAATCTGGTCTCAGTTGTTTCCTAACTGTGTGATGCTGGGCAAATCACTTAATCCTTTTTGCCTCAGTTTCCTCATCTGTAAAATGAGCTGGAGAAGGAAATAGCCAAAAAGTTCAGTATCTTTGTCAAGAAAACACCAAATAGGATCCCAGCATCAGACTCGACTGACAAACAACTAAATAACAGGTTTCGAATGAGATCATCCAGTTCATCTTGGGTCTTGGCTGCCCTGGTTATTGACTAGGGGAAGAGGGGTTAAATCAAACCTTATTTTATAGAAAAAACTTTTCCTTACCAGAACATAACCCACATGTTACCTTTCTTTCACTATTGTGGAAAAAACTGTAGATTCAGAGGGTCTGAGTTTGTCTTGTCTATGATATACCATTGATAAATCACTTAATCTCCCTGCAGTTGTTTCTTTAGATAGGAAGGGGGTTAGATCAAACGGCTTGAGGTCCCTTTAAACTCTACCTATGACAGCTAGAATGGAAGAGTGAAGAGTTGGACTTGGAGTAAGGAAGATCTGAGTTTCAATCCTGTCTCAGTCACTCACCAGCTGTGTGACCCTGAGGGAGTCATTTAACCTCTCTCAGAATCAGTTTCCTCATCTGTAAAATGAGAACAATAGTTCCTATTTCATTGGATTTCATTGGAGGATCAAATAACATGTAGAGCCCTTTGCAAACCTTAAAGAAACGTCAATGCTAACTATTAATATATAATCCTTTACCATCTTCCCACTTCTACTACACAAATCACTCTGCTTTTTGTATTGTTGTTGTGTCTAACTCTTCATGACCTCACTTGGGGTTTTCTTGGCAAAGACACTGGACTGATAGGTCATTTCCTTCTCTAGTTCATTTTATGGGTGAGGAAACCAAGGCAAACAGGATTAAGGGATTTACCCGAGGTCACACAGATAGTGAGTGTCTTGAGGTCAGATTTGAACTCATGAAGAAGAATCTTCCTGACTTCAGGCAGGGTAGTCTATCACTGTGCCACCTAGTTGCCTTGTATTTGATCTGTCTCCTGTATTTTTTAATCTGTTTAGGCATATTCTTCTTACTATTCCCTTCTCCCTACACACTCTTGAGTTGACAAAGCAGGGTTTTCTCTATTTAGTTACTGTATCCCCCATTGCCTAACACAGGGCAAAATAAATGCTTGTGGATAGATACTTCAAGAGCCTCTCAAGCAAAGAATCATTTCATTGGCTGGGGTGAGGGTAGGGAGGGAGTGAGGAACAATGTGGCTAAGGAATCCAGAAATGACTGAGGTATCCATAAAATTTAAATAAACCAGCACAGAAGGCACCAGAAAGATATATCATCTTTATTGCATTAATTAAAAAAAAGTGTTGAAGCCACATGGTGGCTATCATCACATCTATCTAGTATCTCCCCACAGGGTAGGGGCAGGGGGAAAAAAGCAACCAGGATAGAAAGCATCCTGGTCTATTCCATGAAACAAGAAATCAAACAGCTGCCCCTTCCCCAATTGCTGCCCTGACCTGGAAAGAGAGCTCCTTTCAGAGGCCAATCCCAACAGTGAGCTCCAGGGGCAACTCCATTTTAGAGAGCAAAGATTCTCCCTATTCACCTCTACCTCCAGGAGGGGCAATGCCTACAGAACTCTTCCTAGCCTCACCTAACATGGCTAGGACTCTCTCTGTACTGGCCCCATTCCCCAGTGAGGTCCCTGGCTTCCCTCCCAAGTAAAGGTCCAGCTACCCCTGCTCACGGAACAGTCTATGCCCCACTACTGATGCTCCCCAATCATGTCACAAATATGAATGGGGTAAGAGGCTAGAAGCAAAGTGGAAGTTTCCAGGGACATGTTTATGCAAATTCTTCCCCTAAATCAGGCCCACAATTTGATGAAATCAGTGCAGTTCTTAACCTCTTTTGGGACATGGACCCCTCTTTCTAGTGATATCTATGGACCCCTTCTCAGAATGTTTTTAAATAATTGAAAGAAATGCTAAATGTCAGTTAGAGATTAGTGAAAATAAAGATGTAATTTTTCCCCCATCCAAGTTCACAGTCTTGGATAAAATCTGTCCACATGTGGACTGAAGGTTAAGAAACCCTGTCATGGAGGACTGATCACTTCTCCATCTGTCTAAAGCAAGAAGAAACAGCCAAAAGTCGATGATGAGTTCAAGGCCAGGAAGGCTTTTTAACATTTTCATACTGGAATGTTCCTTTGTGCTTCATAGGTTGGAAACCAACCTACAACTAGATTCCAGGAATACAATCTGATGATGCTCATGATGGGTTCAAGTCAGACTCTTGGAACAAAAACACCACCTGTAGACGAAACTCCTCATAAATATGGTCTCAAAGCTTTGGTCCTTAGTAGGCGTTCTTCGGGCAGTCTCTTAGATGGATTAGCATTGGCCCCTTGGATTCTGCTGGGCAAGTGACTCCAGGGATAACCTTCTAGTAATCCCCCCAAGGTTTCCATCAGTCTAACAAAGATGGAGAGGAATGACAACAGCATGCCTATCAGGTAGAGACTTAGCAGGTGCTTCATGGTAGTAAGCATCTTCAGGTGGACAGCAAAGAGTTCAATTCTGCCTTGGCCACCCAGTCCTTCAGACCCTGGAAAAGAAAGGGCAGCGAGAATAAAGAGCCATGCAGGAGAGACTGAGAATCCTACCTCTCAGACCAGGGGCTTCCTAACTTTATATCAGTGTCCCTTTGGTCATATTCCTTTTCTCAGGATCATGTCACTGATTAAAATAAAATGAAATGGAGGGCAGCTGGGTAGCTCGGTGGATTGAGAGCCAGGCCTAGAGACAGGAGGTCCTAGGTTCAAATCCGGCCTCAGCCACTTCCCAGCTGTGTGACCCTGGGCAAGTCACTTGACCCCCATTGCCTACCCTTACCACTCTTCCACCAAGGAACCAATACACAGAAGTTAAGGGTTTAAAATTTTAAAAATAAATAAATAAATAAATAGATAGACAGATAGATAAATAAATAAATAAATGAATGAATAAATAAATAAATAAAATGAAATGGCAGAGGATTACAAAGGAAACCAATTATATTGAAATAAAGAATCCAAATTCACAAACCCCCATCACTTCCAAAAATCTATTAGGGTTCATTTTGGATCCTAGATTAATAACCTCTGCTGTAGAGACTGTAGAGAAATCATTTAAGAAAAAAATGGAGGAAGCCAGGTGGCTCAGTGGTTTGAGAGCCAGGCTTAGAGATTGGAGATTCTGGGTTCAAATCTGCCCTCAAACATTTCCTAGCTTCCTAGTTAAGTGACTCTGGGCAAGTCACTTAACCCCTATTGTCTAATCCTTACTGCTCTTCTTTCTTGGAACCTATTATACAGTATTGATTTGAAGTCAGAAGGTAAGTTTTTAAAAAAAAAAAAAAAAGACAAAGAAAAGGGTTAATCGATGGGAGACAGGAACCTCTGCCCCTGGGGCACAAGGACCATTCTTATTTCTAGTCTCTGGAACACTAGTGAGCTAAAATACCAGGGTTATTTAGGTTGTAAAGTGCAACAAAGATTTGAGAGTTTAACATACTAATGATTCCTTAATCTTCCATTAACGTCTCTTTCCAGACATGGAGGAGGACCCTAAACTCTAGAAAGTCAGGCCAGAAGAACTCTGAGATGCCCAAGAGCAGGGACTTGTCCTTCTTTGTATCCCTAGCACTTAGCATAGTGCCTGGCACACAGTAGATGTTTAATAAATGCTGGTTGGCATTCTGGATGGCAGTTTGGAACTATGCCCCAAGGGCTTTAAAAGACTGTCTGCCTTTTGATCCAGCCATAGCACTGCTTGGTTTATACCCCAAAGAGATAATAAGGAAAAAGACTTATACAAAATTATTTATAGCTGCATTCTTTGTGGTGGCAAAAAATTGGAAAATGAGAGAATGTCCTTTGATTGGGGAATAGCTGAACAAATTGTGGTATATGTTGGTGATGGAATACTATTGTGCTCAAAGGAATAATGAAGTGGAGGAATTCCATGTGAACTGGAAAGACCTCCAGGAATGCAAAGTGAAAGGAGCAGAACCAGGAGAACATTGTACACAGAGACTGATACACTGTGGCACAATCAAATGTAATGGACTTCTCTACTAGCAGCAATGCAGTGATTTGGAACAACTCTGAGGGACTTAAGAGAAAGATGCTATCCACATCCAGAGAAAGAACTGTGGGAGTAGAAACACAGAAGAAAAAGAAGTGCTTGAACACATGGGTTGATGGGGATGATTTGGCATGTAGACTCTAAACGACCACCCCAGTGCAACTATCAATAATATGGAATTAGGTCTTGATCAATGTAACATATACAACCCAGTGGAATTGCTTGTTGGCTATGGGGAGGGTGGGGGAGAATTTTTTTTTGGGGGGGGGGAAGAACATGAATCATGTAACCATGGAAAAATATTCTAAAAAATAAAAAATAGAAATACAAAAAAAAATTAAATGTGTGTTTATAATAAATATATAAGCATAAAAAAAAATTCTGGTTGGCCAACTGGCCATCTGAAAAGGCCCTGTTATATAGACTAGTTTCTGAACTAGTTAATAATTAACATTTATAGGGTGTTTTTTGTCTGCAAAAGTGCTTTGTATATATGATCTCATTTTATTTCTTATAATAACACTGTGAGGTAGATAAACACAGGTAATTCTTTGTTATCCCTCTAATTTTTCTAAGGGGCAATCAGGTGGCTCAGTGGAATAGAGCACCAGGTCTGGAGTCAAGAAGACTCATTTTTATGAGTTCAAATCTGGCCTCAGACATTTCCTATCTGGCTGACCCTAGACAGGTCACTTAACCCTTTTTGCCTCAGTTTTCCTCAGCTGGAACATGAGCTAGAGAGGGAAATGGCAAAACAAACCACTCCAGTTTTTGTCAAGAAAACCCCAAATGGGGTCATGGAGAGTTGGAGTAGCCTTTAAAATGACTGAGTACATTTCCCCCAAAGGGAAGCAAAGATTTAAATAGCATTCCTGGGGGCAGGTAGACAGCTCAGCAGATTAAGAGCCAGGCCTAGAGACAGGAGGTTCTGGGTTCGAATGTAACCTCAGACACTTCCTAGTTGTGTGACCCAGGGCAAGTCACTTAACCCTCATTGATTTGCCCTTACCACTCTTCTGCCTTGGAGCCAATATATAGAATTGATTCTAAGATGGAAAGCAAGGGTTTTTGAAAAAATAGTATTGCCACTACTACCATCACTACCTCAGTCTGGCATGGTTACTGATAGAGAGAGGTTGTCATACCTGGAAAACATGAAAGCTGTGTGATCCTAGAGAAGTCACTATTCAGGAGCAGGAGAGAGGTTAACAAGGAGCTGATGAAGCTACTAGGGCAGTAAAATAGAAAGGAGAAGGGGTTCAGAGTAGATAAGCTTCTCAAAGCTTCCCACCTCCCATTCTGCTAATTACAGCTTTATTTTGGCTCCCGTCCTAGAAAAACTGTCATTACCACCTGCACAGATAACTACTGTGGCCATAGGTTGATGGCAATGTGCCGTGGAAGCCAAGAAGTAGGAGAGGGACCCAGAAAAAGGAAGGAGAAGGCAACTTCCAGATTGGAACTGAGGCAGGCAGCCCTAGCAAAAAAGTACAAATCAACATCAGACCAAATAATGACCAAGAAATCCATTAAAATGATTGCACATATAATCTGTATCAAATCACTTGCTCTCTCTAAAGGAAGGAGGAAGGGGGTTGGGGGCCGCTAGGTAGCTCAGTGGATTGAGAGCCAGGCCTAGAGACCAGAGGTCCTAGGTTCAAATCCGGCCTCAGACACTTCCCAGCTGTGTGACCCTGGACAAGTCACTTGATCCCCATTGCCTAGCCCTTACCACTCTTCTGCCTTGGAGCCAATATACAGTATTGACTCCAAGATGGAAGGTAAGGGCTTAAAAAATAAATAAATAAAGGAAGGAAGGAAGGAGGAAGGGAAGAAGGGAGAGAATTTGGAAGGCAGAGTTTAAAAAAAAACAAATGATACAAATTTTTTTACAGGAGGCAGATAAATAACTCAATAGATAGTGTCGGGTCTAGAATCAGGAGGTCCTGGGTTCAAATCTTACTCAGATACTTCCTAGCTGTGTGACCCTGGGCAAGTCATGTAATTCCAATTGCCTAGCCTTTACCACAAAACTTGGTTTTAATTCTAAGACAGAAGGTAAGGGTTTTTTTAGTTGTTTTTATATGTGATGGGGGAAAAAAAAACTTTTTTAAAGAAATCAGATGATTTTCTGGAAGGAAAATTATGGTTTAAAAAACATCAATAAAAACATGAACATTTTTAAAAGAAGTCCATTGAGAAACTATAGTAATTTAGTTCTTCCATCCCAGAATTACACAAAAAGAACCCAAACAGGAAAACGTTAGCACCAACATAAGTAACTAAGCCTGAAACCTCCCTGCTGGACCAGAAATGGGTATAGGTTGAACAGAAATTAATGATTTCCTAGGACAGCAAGAAATGACAAAATGAAAACACTTCAAAACAGAGAAGTAACTATATGATAGCTGATGTAAAAAACTGATTAGTAAAACAAGTAAAGAAGAAAATTTCAGAATTATTGGGCTTGGGGCATCTGGTTAATGCAGTGACTAGAGAGCCAGACCTTAAGTCAGAAGAACCTGGGTTCAAATCTGTGACCCTGGGCAAGTCACTTAACCCCAACTGCCTAGGCTTTGCCACTCTTCTGCCTTGGAACTGATACTTGTATCAATTCTAAGACAAAAGTAAAGGTTTAAAAGAAAAGAGAGTAACATGTGAAATTAATTAGATACTTTTTACAAAATATGCTGTAGATATACAGACTGTATCAGGCATCTGCAAACAACCCCAAAATTTTTGCACAAGACCCTAAGTGGTTCTACAATATATGTCAGTATCCTTGAAAGTCAGCTCTTAGGTTTAGGATGGCTCTATCAGTGTGGTCTGGAGTTTGAAAAAACACAAATAGAAGTTCAAGTTATCCCCACATTCTCTTCTCATGAGTCTTGGGACCTGGATGAATTTCTTAAGATTTTCAGTTTCCTCATCTTTCAAATGGGAATAATAATTATTCCTCTCTCACAGGGTGGTTATTTTAAAGGACCAAATGATACAGCATACGTGAAAAACATTTTGCAAGCCTTAAAAAGAACAGTGAGGGTGGAACAGTGGATAGAGTGCTGGGTTTGGAGTCAGGAAGACTCATCTTCCTGAGTTCAAATCTAGCCTGACACTAGCTATGTGACCCTAGGCAAGTCGCTTAACCCCGTTTGCCTCAAGGCTGAGGCTGGAGAAGGAAATGGCAAGCATTCCTGTGTCTTTGCCAAGAAAACCCCAAATGGGGTCAAGACAAGTTGAACATGAATGAAAAATGACTGAACAACAATAAAAGATTTCCAGGGCAGAGTTAAGAGAAGTGAATTAGAAACCAGAGGATTTGGATTCAAATCTTAGCTCCTCTGTAGTTCACTATTTCTGTAACCCTAATCAAGTATTTCACTCCTCTGGCCTTTGGATTCTTCATGTGTAAAGTGAGAAAGTTGAATCAGATGGAATATAACATCCCTTCCCATATTCTCTTCTCTATTCCAAGTCCTCTTCTCCATTAAGTCTGCCCTCATCAGTCAATAAAACATTCCATACCTTTCACAATAGAAGTAGCTAGGAGGTTCAGTGAATAAAGCATTGAAGAACTGAGTTCAAATCTAGCCTTCAGATACTTAACTAGCTGTATGACCATGGGCAAATCACTTAAAACAGTCTGCCTCAGTTTCCTCAACTATAAGATGGGGAAAATAGTAGCACTCACCTTGCAGTTGTGAGAATGAAATGAGGTAATATTTATTTTTAAAAACAGCTTAGCACAATGTCCGATACATGGTAGGCACTTCATAAGGGTAGCTAAGTAGCTCAGTGGATAGAGAGCACTGAGCTCCAGAGTCAGGAAGCCCTAAGTTCAAATCCTGCCTCAGATACTTAGCTATATCTGTACAAAGAGGCCCAGAGGAAAAAAACGTGCAATACCTTTACTCTGAGAATCAAGCTCTTTGGCTTCCACTTTTACTTCTCTTGCAATGACAATGGCTAGAGGGATTCCTGGAGGAAAAAGAAGTCAGGATTCTGCAGGTCACTCCTAACCCTCCAATCTTCTTGTCTTTGAGACTGAACTGCAAAGTTGGGTACCATACTCTAGGCAATTGAAGTGTTTGGGACTTCGCTATTTAAGGCAGAGGTCTCTCCTAGCTTGGAGACAGAAAATTGCCTAATCCTGTTGGCCTCAGATTTCTTATGTGTCAAATGAGCTAGACAGGGAAAGAGCAAACTGCTCCAATATCTTTGCCAAGAAAATTCCAAATAGTGTGATGAAGAGCTGGGCATGACCACACTGACTGAATCACAACAGGCATTACATAAATATTTGTTCCCTTCCTTTAATAATAGCTAGCATTTATGTAGCACTTTACAAATATTAACTCATCTGATCCTCACAACAAACCTAGGAGGTAAGTACTATTATAATACACCTTTGTATAGGTAAAGAAACTGAGGTGGAAGTTAAGTGATTTGCCCAGGGTGTCTGAGGGAGTCTTCCTGACTCCAAGCCCAGGGCTCTATCTACTTCACAATGAGAGCAAGGTATTTGGAGTTTAGACTTTAGAAAACCATCAGTCAATTAGTCAACAAATACTTAAGGAGTGATTAGTATGTTTTAGGAACTATGCTAAGTGCTAGTGAACATACTCATCTACTTTGACCCTCACTTTACAAATCCCTGCCCTCAGAGAGCTTGAATTCTAATGGCAGAAAACAAATTTTTTATTTTAGAGGAAAAAGCTGAGGTCCAAAGAGGGAAATAACTTGTTATTATAACTGAGCCCATGTAGCTTTTGACAGCTGTAACTTGAACCCAAGCATTTGGACTCCATATCCAATGCTCTTTCTAGGAAACAAATACATTGGGAGGGAGGGAGGGAAGGACGAAGGGAAGAAAGAAAAAAAGAAGGAAGGAAAGAAGGAAGGGAGGAAGGGAGGAAGGGAGACCCTAAGGATAATAGGAAGATCCCAAAGATAATAGGAAGAAAGTCACCAAAGATAATACTGATTATAAGCTTCTATTAAAGCCAACTTTGTTGGCTGATTTCAAAACAATATAATAAAAGTTATTTGTGTGCATGAATGCTGAACTAGCTGATAAAAATCACTTTCATTTCTAAAGCTCTAAGAGTTTCTAATTATCTCTTCTACAGTATAGTATAAACTCTGGAAAGGCACAAACTACCTTTTTTAATGTTTCTATATCTCTGGAGAACCAAACAGGTTTTCAATAAATAAAAAAGCATAGGGGACAGCTGGATAGCTCAGTGAATTGAGAGCCAGGCCTAGAGACCAGAGGTCCTAGGTTCAAATCTGGCCTCAGACACTTCCCAGCTGTGTGACCCTGGGCAAGTCACTTGACCCCCATTGCCTACCCTTGCCACTCTTCTGCACTGGAGCCAATATGCACTATTGACTCCAAGAAGGAAGGTAAGGGTTTTTTGTTGTTTTTTTTTTTTTTAAAAAGCATAGCCCTCGAGTCAGTAGGCAGTCTAGTTCTCTCTGAGAGACAATTCATCTCAGTTACTGCTGTAAAATAGTATATCTCTTCTACCTGGTTAACAGGGTTGCCATTAAAGATGAAGTCTTAAAGTACTGATACATAAATATGTCATTTTGTATCTCCAAAGTAAGTAGTCACACAGAGAAACAAATATTTATCAAGATCATTTTATTCTTAGAAAGTACTTTTCATAAATTATCTCATTTGATCCTAATAGCTCAGCAAGAAGAGGGACTTTCAAGTATTATCTCCATTTTACAGCTGAAGAAATTGAAGCTCAGAAGCTTTCAATGGCTTACCATTGAACAGGAGAGCTGGTTCTCCAAGTCCAATACCCTTCTCACTGTATTAATGACAAATTTTGGCCATTAATTTGGCCATCCGTTTAAAAAAATAATGAAAAAAATGGCCAACGTTGAGATAGATAGAGAAAAAAATCACTCTCTAAGAACTAAGAAAGAATATCAGACTTGACACACTTAAGCTTTAAATTTACTTAGGCATAAAACTGAGACAATCCCAGATGGGTTGTTATGAAGAAAAAGTTTCTTCAAGGGCCATAAAAATGTGAATTATTTCCTTGAGAGATTAGGATATTTTTAAAAATCTATTTATGTGGATTTCTTTTATATCCTGCTACTTTGCTAAAATCATCTGTGGTTTCAACTGATATTTAGTTGATTAACTTTATTAGATTGACCAATGATTTATCAATTTTGTTGAATTTTTCAGAAAACTTACTGCTAGATATATTTATTAATGGTTTTCTTACATTAAATTTTATTGATCTCACTAATTTGGGGGATGTTTAATTTGGTGTTTAGTTGGAGTTTTGGGGGGTTTTTTCTAGTTTTTTTTTATCCCAATTCATTCATCTTTTCTTTATCTTATTAATATATGCATTTAGATATGTAAATTTCCCTCTAATTACTGATTTTGGTGTATCCCTTAAGTTTTGGTATGTTGTTTCATTACTATCATTGTCTTTAATGAAATTATTGTCACAATAATTTGTTCTGGAAGGCATTCTTTCTTTAAAATTAGGTCATTTATTCTCCAATTAGTTTTTACTTTTTGTTTCCACAGCCCGTTATTATATTAAATTTTTATTGCATTATGGTCTGAGAAAGTTGCATTTAATATTTCTGCCTTTCTATATTTAACTATGATATTTTTGTAGTCTAACATATGTTCAATTTTTGTGATGGTTACATGTACCACTGAGAAGGTTTACTTTTCTCTGTTCACATTCAATTCTCTCCACGTATCTATCATATTTAACTTGCCTAAGACTCTATTCATTCCTTTGTTCTTATTTATTTTTTGGTTAGATTTATCTAGTTCAGAGATTAAAACCCTACAACATTATTGTTTTATCTGTTTCTATCTGTAGCTAATTTAATTTTTCCATTTAAAAATTTGGATGCTATAACATTTGGTACATGTAGATTTTAAAATGATAATGCTTCATTATCTGTGGTACCTTTTAACGTAATCATTTGGAAGAATAAAAAAACCCATCCCTAATCCCCTTACTGAAATCTTGACTCCACTTAAACCCCAGGAAATTAAGCCAGCATATTTCTCCTACCTGGGCTAATTCTGAAGATTTTTGTTGTTATACAGTTCTGACTGGCTCTTCCAGACCCCAGTTGGGAATTTCACCGCAAAGATCCTGCAGTGGCTAGCCATTTCCCTCCGCAGCTCATTTTGCATATGAGAAAATGGAGACCCAAAGGTTAAGTGTAGGGGGCAGCTGGGTAGCCCCGTGGATTGAGGGCCAGGCCCAGGTCCAGAGACAGGAAGTACTAGGTTCAAATCTAACCTCAGACACTTCCTAGCTGTGTGACCCTGGACAAGTCACTTACCCCCCACACTGCCTATCCCTTACCACTCTTCTGCCTTGGAACCAATACACAGTAAAGGGTTTGTTTTGTTGTTGTTGTTGTTTTTTAAGGTAAGGGTTTAAAAAAAAAAAAAGGTTAAGTGACTTGCATAGGGTCGAATGGCCAAGAAGTGTCTGAGTTTACATTTGAACTCACCTCCAGCCCTGGCACTTATTCACCTTGCTACCTAAGGGAGAAATCCTAGCCCTTTACCAGCATTACTTCCAGGTGCTACAAGGGGTTACTCCTGGCTAGAGTCAGCCAGTGACCTAGAGTCAAGAAAAGTTCAAATCCAGGTTTTGACATTTTAGGAACTGTGTTCCTGAGCAAGTCCCTTTGCCTACCTGACCCAGTTTCCCTAATTGTAAAATAGAACTAATAAAAATAATAATAAAAAAAAAATAAACACCTCCTACCTATCTCTCAGGGTTGAGTAAAGATCACAGGAGATTATTAGTAAAGCTGTTAGCACAGGGCCGGTACTTAGTAGGCACTCAATAATTGCTTATTTCCTTCCCCCATCCCTTCTCTTAAAAAAAAAATCATCACGTTACTCAGAAGTCCATCATTCTTTGGGAAAAAACGCCTGTAGAGAAGAGAAAGGGAAGAGAGACCCCCAGCAAAGTGGGAGAGAACGTGCACGGATTTGGACTCGGAAGCCCTAAATTCTAATCTCCTCACTTACTTCAGTACCCCCTTAAAAAATCCTCCGTTTTACTTTGCTTATAAAGTGAAGAAATTGGATTGGGTGATAGATCCCCCAGGCTGGAGCCTGCGGCTCCATGGAGCTCATCTCCACGTCCTCATCTCCGCCAAGGCCCTCCTCTCAGAGCCAGGGAAGGATTGCTTCAACCAGCCCAAACCCCATCCGAGAGCCCAGGTGGTCAGATCGGAGACCCAGCCCAGAGATGGGGGGCTTAACGGGATGGGGGCAGGGGTTCTCTGCCGTTTGGCCCCGGCCTTAGCCCTCTGTTTTCGTCAGCAAGTACTTACTGCAGCATGGAACGGAGATGGGTGAGGGAGGGCCGCAAGTGGTAATAGGCCGTGTGCGCCTAATCCCAGCAGCCCCAGCAGCAGACAACCACTTGGAAGAGTTACTCTGCATTCCTGCCTCCGGATTCTGAGTATTTATAGCTTCCCTGCCGCCCTGGTCCCTCCCCTTAAAGGGATAGCGAAGTTCACGCTTGGTTGACGTGTTCGCTAGAGCTGAGAGAGAGGGAGGAGAGAGAGGGAGAGGGGGAGAAAACCGAGACAGAAGAGTCAATAATAAAGAGGAGGGGCACAGAGGAAGAGAGAGAAATAGAGACCTAAGAGCCGTTTTATAGTTTTGCTCCCTAACAATGTAGGGAAATTTGAGGCACAGCAAGGCAAATGACCCTGAGATCAGTGGAGAACAAGACTTAAATAGAACGGTCTCCAGGGGCGGAGAGTCTCGGCACCAAGCACAGTTTAAAAAGAAGGGAATGGGGGGCAGCTGGGTAGCTCAGTGGATTGAGAGCCAGGCCTAGAGACGGGAGGTCCTAGGTTCAAATCTGGCCTCAGACACTTCCCAGCTGTGTGACCCTGGGCAAGTCACTTGACCCCCATTGCCCACCCTTACCACTCTTCTGCCTTGGAGCCAATATACAGTATTGGCTCCAAGACAGAAGGTAAGGGTTTTAAAAAAAAAAAAAAAAGAAGAAGGGAATGAAGGAACTTGCGTTTCTTGGAGGTGCTTTTTGAGAAACGCGACTCTGCTCAGGTCCTACGTATTTAGCGAACATTTTATGTCTTAGGGTTGGCAGAATATTCTCGCATCACCCTTCTTCCTGGGCTCCCAGCTCAAGCCCCGGCCTTATCTCTTTGGGAAGTCCTCTCTCCTCCCTCAAATATTGCTCTGGCACTTTCTCCTTGGCCCCCATTACCCCCTACCGCTTTCCCTTACTTTCTTAGGACTTAAACTTCTAGATTGATGGCTTCCTTTTGTCTTAACTTTATATCCCCAGGGTCTTATTTAACAAATGTTTGTGGAACCAAAGCCCTTTTGAATTGCTCTGATTACCTGGGTAGCCAAAAAAGCTAGCAACAAGTACTTAGGGTTTACTGCTTGGGAAGGCCCAATCGAAACAAACTTCAAACGGTCTGACCACAGGGAGCTTACTTCTTTAGGAGTACCCGAAATTGTTGTTCAGTCGTGTCCAGCTCTTTGTGACCCCTTTGGGATTTTCTTGGCAAAGATACGCCAGTGATTTGCCATTTCCCTTATCAAACTCAGGCCAACAGTGTTAAATGATTTGCCCAGAATGACATTGGTAGAAAGTGTCTGACGCAGTGATTTGAATTCAGGAATGATGACTCCAGGCTCGGCACTCTATCTACTGCCAGACCGACTTTAAATCTTTAAATCTGATCTACTTTAAGTTCTTTAAATACTGATAGAACCCACATTAACAACAACTCTTGGGAGGGGTGTCCTCAATTTTTAAATGTAGAGGGATCCTGAGACCCAAATTAAAGAATTGCTGGATCCTTAAGGCCCTTCCAGCTCTCCCATCTTATGATGTATCTACTTTGGGAACAGATACAGAGTAGTATAAATCCTTATCTAGAGAATTTAAAGAGGAATAGATCTTGCTGCACTGTTAGTCTGGTTTAAGGTTCTGTTCCCACTAGTCCTAGGAAGGGAGAATGCTTGGGGGTACCCATAACTTAGTCGGCTGCAGGTCTGAGCTGTTTCAGGCCTAAGGGTAGGGAGAAGCTCAATTAACTGCATCTCGACCTTTCCCCTACTTCTCGGTAAATTGTATTGTCAGGCTAGGGAGGAGGCAGAGAGAGGGGGTTGGGTGATTGGCTAAGAGAGAAGAATAGAGCTGAGGAGTGTCTGAAAGGAGGCTGAAGTTTTAAGAGCTTCAGTCTTCTTACAACTTTCTCCTGATTTTCCCACTCTTCTCCTAGTCCTCCATCTCTATTTTTTCCTCTGCTCTTGGTTAGATCTTGATAGTACAATTTTTTAAAATGACAATATTATCTAAATTAATTTATTTAGTGAATGCTAGACAAATCAAACTGCTTTATCACTTTATAGAGCTAGAAACAAAAATAATTGAAACCATATGGAAGAACAAAGGTCAAGAATCTTAATGGAAATCATGAAAAAAAAAAGTGGAATGAAAGGGGCCTACCATAATTTTTTGCTCAATATTCTCACGCCTCCTTTCAAGTTTTTTGAGGTCCTATTATGTAAATAGGAACATAGCTTTTTTTTTTTTTTTTAAACCCTTACCTTCCATCTTGGAGTTAATACTGTGTATTGGCTCCAAGGCAGAAGAGTGGTAAGGGCTAGGCATTGAGGGTCAAGTGACTTGCCCAGGGTCACAAAGCTAAGAAGTGTCTGAGACCAGATTTGAACCTAGGACCTCTGATCTCTAGGCCTGGGTCTCAATCCACTGAGCTACCCAGCTGCCCCCAGAACATAGCTTTTTTATGTAGATGACATTAATTGATATGTATTCTTTTTACAGAAAGATTTCAAATTTGGCCTCTGACACTTCCTAGATATGTCATTCTTGGCAATCACTAAACCTTGTTGGCCTCAGTTTCCTCATAATGGGAACTATGGGAATGAACTAGGGAAAGAAAAGGTAAGCCACTCCAGTATCATTGTCAATAAAACCTCGTATCAGGTCAAAAAGAATCAGACACTCCTGAGACAACTGAACACATTTTTTTTACATTACCTAAATTTCCTCAACATCCCTTGGCCCATCCTTCTCTCTCAGTTTTCTAGGGAACCATCCCACCTAATAAAAAACTTTTTAAAATTAAAGAACAAAAGAAGGACAGCTAGGGAGTTCAATGGATAGATTATCAAGCCTAAAGTCAAGAGAAGATTGTTTCAAGACTGACCTCACATACTTCCTATGTGATAATGAGTTAAATCTACCTTGCCCAAATTTAGATTTAATCACCAAAGGTGAAAGCATCTCTACTTAACTCACAAGTTGGGAGGTCTGTAACCCATGTGTGTTAGAATAAGTGACAAATCAGAATTTACTGACTGCCTCCTGGGCAGTCCTAAGAAAAGCATCTGCTGTGATTGGACATGTAAACTAAAAGGAGGCCACAAAGTGACACAAAAGAGGCCCCTTTAAAAAGAGACCTCGGTGAGCTGGATTCTCTCTTCTGGTTCTTGCTTGGATGTGGAAGAGCGCTGGACCTGGGACCCTAAGACTTGGTGAGACTGCTCTTAAATCTCTCTCTCTTAGAACTACACATGGTGAGTGAAGAAGGCTGACTCCTTTAACCTCCCAGGAGGTACTAGCCTCCGGGAGGCTCCCTTGATTGGGAGAAGCTCTTGTGGCTAAAACCCTTGTTAATAGACTTTTAGGCTCTGGCTGGGTCTCTGGAGCCCTGCCAGAGTAAAGCCCAGATTTAAATACAAATCTCTTATTCTACCCTCTTCTCATCTCTCTACTTCCACTCTCTCCTGTATTTTGTAAATAAACTTCCATAAAAGTCATTTTAACTTGTTATTCTTAATTGGGGTTCAATCCCCTGGTGACCAACCTATTAATATATTCAATCCAAAACCCCCTTTTTCCCCTTACACCTAGATATGTGACCCTGAGTAAGTCACTTTAACCCCATTTGCCTAATCCAGTGATGGCAAATCTATGACACGGGTGTCAGCACTGACATGCATAGTTATTTTTGATGACATGGCCAAATGTAGCTGCATACAGAGAAGTATGGGGCCGTATGCCGAGGATGAAACATTTGCTGTAGTGTAGTGTAGACACTCTGTATGCTATAGATGACAATTCTACCTATATTAATTTACCTATCTTGGTTTATTAAATATAGTTATATATTATAATTATACATTTTTGTTATTTAAACTATAAATATCATGAAATTATAGTTTTTTTCTCGAAGTGACACACCACCCGAGTTATGCTCAGTTTTTTGTCGAATCTTGACATGCCAAGCTCAAAAGGTTGCCCATTACTGGCCTAACCCTTGCCCATATGTCTGAGTTGTTATTGAGACAATAAGTAAAGGTTTTTTGTTTTTTGTTTTTTTGTTTTTTTGTTTTTTTTACAGAAAAGAATAAAAGGAAAAGAAAAAGAATCAACTTAACTGAAAACCTAAGAATTGGGAAATCTACAATGTTCCATATCTTTGGACCTCCTACCTCTACAAAAGGGGAAGAACAGTAGCAAAAGCTTCCTCTCATATCTCTTCTCCCTTGTTATTCATCCATCACAATAGACATAAATACGTGGAATTCTTTTACTCTTTCTATTATATACCACCTCTGGGGCATGAAGTGGTTTCTAGATTAATGTGACCAAACTAACTTGTTAATTATTTCAGTACTATTCCCAGCCTTACTGTGAGGAGATTCCTGTGAAAAACAGCCTGAATAAAGCCAAACCACAACCTTGGTTTGCCAATAAAATAAATTGAGCAAGCATCAATATTTTAAATGAACTTGGTTCAGTGCCTAGCACCTAGTAGGGCTATTATTATTATTTATTATAGTCTGGGTACTGTTCTAAGTACTGTGGAAGAGCTACAAAAGTAAATAATAGACTATCCTTGACCTTGAGGAATTAGCATTATGTTTTGTGAAAACAGTTATGAATCCTACTGGGCTGAAGAAATAACAACAACAATAACAATAGTTAGCACTTTAAGGTTTACAAATCACCTTACCTATGTTAACTCATTTAAGTTTCACAATAACCTTGGGCAGTGGCTGCTATTATTACTGCCATTTTACTGATGATGAAACTGAGGCTGAAAGAAATTAGAGGTTAAAGAGGATCTCACAGCTGACAGTCATTTGACTATGAGTTTCTAGAGGGCAGAGACAATTTTTTTTGCCTCTTTTTGTATCCTTAGCACTTAGCCCAATGCCTGACACCTAATAGAAGCTTCATAAATATTTATTGACTGACATAATTAAACAAATATCTAAGAAGGGACAGCTAGATGTTCAATAGTTAGCTCAATGGGAAGTCTTGGGGTCATATTTGACCTCATCCACTTTCTAGCTTTATGACCCTGGACAAGTCACTTAACTCCATTGCCTAGCTAGCTTTTCTGCTTTTCTGCCTTGGAATCTATGCTTAGTATTGATTCTAAGACAGAAGGTAAGGGGATTTTTTTTAGATATCTGAGGCAAAATTCTAACCCAGGTCTCTGACTTCAAAGTCCAGTCAAGTCTTGTCTATTGACCAAGTCTTGTCTACTGGGCCACCTAGTTGCCTAGGTATAATGGGAAAAGCACTAGCTCTGGAGTCAGATAAGCCAAGTTCAAACCTAACTGGGTCTCATTCCAAAGTTCCAAGGCAGGATATAAGTTCCAAATTGGCTTGTATAGACACCAAGTTAATTGTTTTACTAGTTTAGAAGAGAGAACTGTGGGATAAAGTAGTCAGGAAAGGACTTCATGGAGTAGGTGCAATTTGAGCTAGGTTAAATATACCCAGGTGGCACAGTGGATAAAGTCCTGGGCCTGGAGTCAGGAAACCTCATCTTCCTGAGTTCACATCCATCTGGACTCATATACTTCCTGTCTGTGTAACTCTGAGCAAGTCACTTAACCTTGTTGGCCTCAATTTCCTCATTTGTAAAATGAACTGGGGAGAAAATGACACAACACTCCAATATTTTTGCCAATAAAATAAAGAGTTGGACAGGACTAAAAACTGCCTTAATTGAAAATATAGTCCCTATAGTTCAAGGGAATTCAGAAAGAAAGGAAAAAAAGTTACATTTATATGTTCCAGGGCAGATTAGCAGGTGAGAACAAACCATGGGGGGAAGGATGAGGAGGGAACCTTCAACCTGATTTTATTTAGGAATATGGACATAATCTTTTTACCTCTGGCAACTAAGCCATTAAAGAGAAAGGGGACTTGGATAGCATTATGGCCAGTGTAAAGCCCCCTAGATCCAACTCCAGTTGGAATCCTATTTGTCACCCACTCCCTAGTGTTAAAAAGGGATTTTTCTTAATCTCTTCCTCTGTCTCCTTAAGAAGCTAGAGAGTAAGTTTTCTAAGTAGATCAGAACTGGGAGTCAGTGAGCCAGAGCCGAAGGTTCCCTTACCAGGGAGACCAGGACGACAGAGGGGAGGAAGTAGCTGGTGGGTGGATGGGTGAGGGACTCTGGTGGGGAATTAGGTGGGGACAGTTGGTCAGTGAAGAGATAAGGAAGCAGCTGATGACAGCTGAGGGTCTTTTGCCTCTGGGATCTCTAGAGAACAGGAAATCCGTCTCTAAGGCAAGGAGCTACTGGCAGTTGGCTACTGACAGTTGGGCTGCATAGAAAACTGATTGAAGGAGTGAGTGGTAGCTGTCTATTTTAAGGAGTTAGGGAGTTAGTGAATAATTTATAGTTAGAATAGAGTAGGCCTGGTGTGCCAGGCAAAAGAACCTGTCCTGAGAAGACAGAGATAGTTTTAGGAAATTTTAGGTAGTATTAGGAATTTTAGGCATATTTAGAGGGTATAAGATCAATAATCTCTCTTTCCTCTTTTCTATCTTTCTATCTGTGCTTCTTTCTTAGATTAAACAAAGTTTCTGTTAAACTGCTCTCCTTACTTTGCCGAACTCCTTAATTTAACCCTTATACTAGGTGACCCTAAACACCTGGACAAATCATGTCACTATCCTGGCTATTCTGCCTCCCGATTTCCTAATCTGTAAAATTGAGAGAGATTGGAGCAATCAGATGACTTCTAAAGTCCTAACTCTAAAGCTAGAAAACAATGATTTAATTAATCTAATAACCAAAGCAGCCTGCCTGTCCAGCAGGCTGTTGCCCTTATGACCCCAAAATCTACTGAAGATGTATGTCTTCAAGCTATCTCCAAAGCCAGCATCCCTATCAAGGATATACCTCCACATGAACCTTCTCCCAGAACAGGACTAGCCTTAGGCGAAATTGTGAAGTAATCTTAGTTGATTTTTACTAGACTCTCAGATCTTTCCTTAGTTCTTCTAGCTCAATACCTAACATGTTCCTGGCCAGTCCCATTCCTTCAGAACTTTGCTGAGTATAATAATGGCTATCAGTTATATAGCTTTAAGAGTAGGTAAAATTGGGGCAGGGTGGTGGCTCAGTGGATAGAAAATCAGGCCTGGAATCAAGGGGTCTTGGGTTCAAATATAGCCTCAGATACTTCCTAGCTGTGTGTCCCTGGGCAAGTCATTTAATCCCAATTGCCTAGCCTTTCTTGCTCATCTGCTTTGGAACCAATACTTAGTATCAATTCTAAAACAAAAAGTAAGGGTTAAAAAAAAAAGAGTAGGTAAAACTTATCACATTGCCTAATATGACAAAAAAGGAAAATGATAAATGCTGGAGAGAATGTGAGAAAATCTGAACACTAATACACTCTAGATGGAGGTGTAAACTGATAAAACCATGCTGGAGAGCAATTTGGAGCTATTCCCAAAAGACTATAAAATTGTGCATACATACCCTTTGACCCAGTAATATCACTACTAAGTCTATGACCCAAAGAGATCACAGAAAAGGGAAAAGGACCTTGGTGTACAAAAATATTTATAGCAGCTCTCTTTGTGGTGGCAAAAAATTGGAAACCAAAGGGATGTCCATCGATTGGAGAATGGCTGAACAAGTTGTGGCCTGTGGTTGTAATGAAATACTTCTGAGCCATAAGAAATGATGAATGGGATGATTTTAGAAAAATCTGGCAAGACTTGTATGAACTGATGCAAAGTGAAGTGGAGCAGAACCAGGAAAATATTGTATACAGTAACAGAAATATTGTACCATGAACTAAGAAGGGTTAAATCCTTATTAGGAATGCAACACAAGCCCAAGACAACCCTAAGGGACTCTTGATAAAAAGAGCTATCCACAACCATGGAAGGAACTGTCAGAGTATGGTTGCAGATCAAACCATGCCATTTCTTGCCTTATTTCCTCCTTGAGTTTTTTCTCACATGTGCCCATATATGTCTTCTCTTACAACATGAGGAATAGGGAAATTTGTATTCAGTGAGGTCCCTGGAATAACCTATATCAAATTGTCACCTGGGGGGAGGGGAGGAGAGGGGAGAGACAGAATTTGGATTGCAAAAAGCTATTGTTAAAATTGTTAAAAAAATTTTTTCTACATGAAATTGAAAAAACAATAGAAGGAAAAAGAACAAACACACACATACACGCAAAGAATAGGGAAACTGCAGTGTCTCTTTATCCTCATCTAGATACCTTATGAGATAGAGATAGAGATACTTCGGTGGTGTGGCAAGAGTCCTGACTCTAACATCAAAGGACATAGGTTCAAATTCTACTTCTATGACTGTGTGACTTTTTGCAAGTTAATAAATATTTCTGGACCTCAGTTTCTTCATCTATAAAATGAGAAGGCAGGACCTCTCTGAGGTCCTCTGGCTCTAAAATTCAATGACCCCCATTTTCTAGGCAAGTAAACTCAGGCAGAAAGAGGTAAATGACTCACATAGGGTAACACAATTAGTTAATAGGGATTCAAACTTGAGGCATCTGACTTCTGTAAGATCCATGATATTAAGTGGGGTTAAGGCTGCCTCACAGAATTCCACATTGCCTCCCCACCCCCCAGAACTCCAGGAGAGGGGACAGTTGGGGCAGTTAAGAACCTGAGTATAAAGGTCACTTTAGACACTGCTTTTGGGGTTCAAAGGAGGCTAGGAAGAAGTGTAGCATTGCTTTTGGTTAGCTCATTTCCGACCTCAAGGAGCAGAGTGTTACCTTGCTGATTTACTCCATAGAGATTATATCAGGCTGATTGCACTGAGAAATATCACCTCACTAATTAGATCTCAACTATCTTCAAGCAAGATCACTTTTCCATTTTAAACCTAGTTACATTAGATTAGGAGAAGATTACTTACTGAGTGGGATAGCAGTTAAGTTGTTCAAAACACATTCCCCAACAAGTTCATTGAAGATTTTAGTTAGCTTACCTCCCTCTCATTCCTAAAACCATTTCCCCTCATCTTGTTTTCCTGAAAATAAAAAAAACCCTTTGCTTGATAAGCTTCTGGGCCTGTGAGAAGTTATACTGGGCTATACCCACCATCCTTATACTTTACCAAAGAGAAGATCCATTCTTTTAAGCACAGGTACAGTTTCTTCCCTGAGAGCAAGCCATCTGTATTTGAAGATAACCTGGACCTTATTCTATTCTAGGGTTTAGGGAATAATTTAAACAGTGAGATTTGCTGACCTCTGTGGGATTATCCTCAGTTAATCTACCAATTTGGCCCAGAATTTACCAACTTGTATAGCCTCCATAGCTTGAACCAAGGTGGGATTCAGTTAAACAGTTATTTGACTTCTAGTCCATCTGCTCCCTGAGGGGTGAGGAGGAAGAATTCTACTGTCTCCTGCCCGTCCTTCTTTAGGGCAGCCAGCTTCATCCTTTAGCTAGACTCCATTGCTAACCATAGCTAATCTGAGTCAATTCAACACTTCACACCATAACTGCCTATGTCAGCTATCAACCTGTGTGATATTGGCCAAGTTCCTTCCCTTTAGGACTCCATTTCCTCATCTATGGTATGAAAGAAGTTGGCAAGGTAGGCCCCAAATTCCCTCACTTCATTGTAGAAGTGGGAGTCTCTTTGTGTGGATTGTTGCCTTTTGCTATTAGACACTGTTGATATGTTGGTTACTTCTGCTGAATTACTGTTTTTCTCTTTGTACATCTTTGTTATGACAGATGCATGATGATTATAGGAGGGTGGATACATATAAACAAAAAGTAAGATATTTTAAAATATGAAAGAGTTGAAATTGTTATTGTTGTTTTTCATTTGTGTTGGGTCTGACTCTCCATGAATCCATTTGGGGTTTTCTTTTCTTTTCTTTCTTTCTTTCTTTCTTTCTTTCTTTCTTTCTTTCTTTCTTTCTTTCTTTCTTTCTTTCTTTCTTTCTTTCTTTCTTAACCCTTACCTTCTGTCTTAGAATCAATACTGTGTAAGGGCGCTATAGAAGGACAATAAGGACTAGGCAATGGGGGTTAAGTGACTTGCTCTGGGTCACACAGCTAGGGAGTGTCTGAGGCCAAATTTGAATCCAGGCCCTCCCATCTCTGGGTCTGGCTATCTACTGAGCCACCCAGCTGCCCCCAATTTTATTTTTTTGAGGCAAAGATACTAGAGTGGTCTGCCACTTAATTCTCCAACTCATTTTACAGATGAAGAATAGGACTTGCCCAGAGTCGCACAGCTAGGAAGTATCTAAGGTCAGATTTGAACCTAAGAAGATGAATCTTCCTCACTCCAGGTGTAGTACTTTATTCACTGTGCCACTTACCTACTTCAACCTAGGTTTGGAGTAGACAATCTCTATTTCATCTTATTTTTAAATGTTATCTTTATTTTATTCCAGTAACTAATTTACACATAAATTTTCCAAGGTTACATGATTCACGGTGTCTCTCTCCCCTTGTCCCCCCCTACCATAAGCAATTCTACTGGGTTATACACGTATTATTTCACAAAACCTGTTTCCATATCATTCCTTTTTATAAGAGAGTAATCTTATAAAACTAAAACCCCAAATCATATACCCAAATAAACAAGTGATAAACCATCTGTTTTCATCTGCACTTTCTCTAATCTCCTTTCCAGCTCTGACATTCTTTGGTTCTACTTTAATGGATGCTGGCCTTCCTCTCTATTATTACCTCAAGTCATTTTATTCATGTTTACTGCAGATTCTAAGGTTAGCCCTCCCCCCAACCCAACCCATGGACGTCCCGGCACTCTCGCCTCATTGCCACACCAGAGCTACCTTGGGTGACTGGCAGAGATCCTAGATTCTCTGGAAGACCTCAGAGTGAAGACCATTAAGACCTGTCTAAGAGGTCCTGGTGGCCCATTGTGAGACTCTCTCTCTGTAGCTGAGGACAAATGAGAAGTATGAAACTAGGGGGGAATTCCTCAGTCAGAATCTCTGTCTGGTCTGCTCCAGGGTCAACTGAAAGAGGGTGAGTCAGAGGCAAGGGCACTGACAGAACTAACTTACCAGCACTGTATATAGGTAAATGGGTAAATTGTGCCCTCCGTGAGTCAACGAGATAGTGTGACTACTCTTTAGGTTTGGAGATGGGAAATAGAAGTTACAAATTTCCTTCCTAGCTCTGTCTCTGACTCAGAGTGTGGCTCTGAGCTGATTGCTAACTCTTTTCTGACCCCAAAGAGGACCATGACTGGTGTTTTTTTGTTGTTGTTTTGCTTTGATTAATTTTTTTTGCAAGCACATTAGAAGTCAGAATTGAAATAAGATAGTCTGGATTCAGATCTCTACTTTGCCACTTATCCACTGTGTGATGCTGGGCAAGTCTCCTTCACCTCTCTGGACCTCAAGGAAAGTTACATTATCAGCAGAGATTGTGTTACCTGGTTTTGTGTGAAGCTACTTTCCTCAGAAAGTTGGCATTTGCCTACCTTGAGGATTTGCATTCCAAATTTGATTAACAATGGAAAGAAGGTCCCCACTGTCTCCAGACCCTCTGGAAAACTTATCTGGGCCTCAGTTTCCTCAACTGTAAAATAAGAGGATTAGAGCAGATGACCTTTAAGGACCCTTCTCTGGGTCTCAGTTTTCTCACCTCATAAAATCAGAAGGTTGGATTTTATCCTCACTATAATTGTGTCCAGCTCTATATCCCTAGACCCCATGGCCTTCCATAGGAAGGGTCTTCTTGGGTGTGCCAGACATGTAGAGAATAGGGGAGAGAATGAGGAAACGGGCTGCCCTCTGGTGTTAGATGGGTGGGAGAGTTCACAAGGGCACCCTTTGTTTCCTGGATGATTCACTGATTAAACTAGGGATCACCAAACTTACCTAGACTTCTTGAAGAGTCATGGACCCTGAAATAGTCTCTTACACCTAGAAGCACCTGGAGTTGCATGAATTTGGACTTTAAAGCAAATACTAAGAAGGCAGAGCCATAGATCTAGACACACTGGAACAGCAGGCAGACCCATGGAGAAACAAGAGCCACAAAGACATTAAGAGTCTTCCACATTAAGAGTCATACATAGGTACAGAGACACTCTTAGCAATAATTATAGCATTAATATAGATTTCACAGTTTACAAAGTGCTTTTCTCACTACTTTGTAGAGTAGGTATTTTATTTTATTGTATTTTACTTAACCCCTTACCTTCTGTCTTAAAATCAATACTATGTATTGGTTTAAAGGCAGAAGAGTGGTAAGGGCTAGGCAATAGGCCATAAGTCTTATCTTGCTCAGCATTGCCCAACTAGGAAGTATCTGAGGTCAAATTTGAACTCAAGACCTCCTATCTCTGGGTCCCCAATCATGATCTCATCAACCCACGTGTTCAAGCAGTTTTTTTTCTTCTGTGTTTCCTCTCCTGTAGTTCTTCCTCTGAATGTGGGTAGTGTTCTTTTCCATAAATCCCTCAGAATTGTCTTGGGTCATTGCATTGCTGCTGGTACAGAAGTCCATTACATTTGATTTTACCACAGTGTATCAGTCTCTGTGTACAACGTTTTTCTGGCTCTGCTCCTTTCATAGAGTAGATATTTTAGATGTTATTATCACCATCATAGATGAGGAAACTGGACTTCTAGAGGTGAAGAAATTCACCTGTTGCCACACATTTGGTTAGTGTTGGGCCTGGTACCCAAACCCAGGAAGTCCTTGTTTTCTGTCTTTCTTTTTAATAAGAGGGCCCTTTGCTAAAGTTTAAAAAAGGCAGGGAGGGGGAACTTTCACTGATGGCATTTGTCCTTTTATTGGGAAAAATACATAATGAAAAATGCTATTATGAATTCAGCAATACTTCCAAAAAAAGTTCATGGATATTAATTAATTTATTAATTATTAAATTATATTTAATTATTAGATTAGCTATAACATTTGTTTAAAGGAAGCCTTTGTATTTTATTAATCATAATAGTTTCTCTATACAGTCATACACGTAGGCTTGAAGCATAGTATTTGGTTAGTCTATATAAGGAATGTTTGCTTATTGTATCATACTGCCATTTACTGAGCCAGATGTCCTTGGAGTAATTCTGCAGCTGCCCCAGGACTGGAAGGCAGAGCATTCCACTACCAGAAAAGCAGGAGGTTGAATTAGACCTCTGAAGTCCTGACTCCCTCCTCTGAGCACCTTCAGGGTGCCTCCTGCACATATACACCCCCATACAAAGAGGCCCAAAGGGAAATGCTCAATACCTTCACTCTGGGAATCCAGCCCTTTGGCTTCCACCTCTACTTCTCGTGCAATGACAAAGGCTGGAGGGGTTCCTGGGGGAAAGGGAAATCAGGTTCTTTCTGGAAGACTGGATGCCTCACACTCTCTCAGAATCTTCCCCTCCACACAGCAGCTTCTTTTCTTTTCTAGAAAGAAGAGGCAAACAGGTCACGCCTAACCTTCCAATCTTCTTGTCTTTGAAACCGAGCCACCATATTCTAGGCAATCGAAGTGTTTGGGACTTATTCAAGGTAGAGGTCTCTTCAAACTTGGGAGCAGCTAGATGACAAAGTAGATAGAGTACTGAACTGCAGTCAGGAAGATCTGAGTTCAAACCCTGCCTCAGACACTTACTAGATGTGGGACCCTGAGAAAGTCACTTAACCTTGTTGGCCTCAGATTTCTCAACTGTAAAATTAGCTGGAGAAGGAGACAGCAAACTGCTCCAATATCTTTGCCAAGAAAACTCCAAATGGAGTCAAATGAAGAGAGGAGCATGATTGAATAACTCTTCTAGTTTGATGGTAGAGTTGGGAAAAGATAAGTCAGAAGTTAATGATCTTATAAGAATAAACAGAGAAGCAGCAATTAGGTAGTTTGGTGGATAGAGAGCCAGACTTAGAGACAAGAGGTCCTGGGTCCAAATCTGACCTCAGACACTTCCTAGCTGTGTGACCCTGAGCAAGTCATTTATCCCCCATTGCCTAGCCCTTATTGCTCTTCTGCTTTGGAATCAATACAAAGTATTCATTCTAATATGGAAGGTAAGGTTTAAAAAAAAAAAAAAAGAAACAGCATCTAAAACTTCTCAACCTCCAAAGACAACCTCACACCTCTGTTCCAGGATTGAATGATGTCAGTCTCCCTTACTTATCATTTTAGCTGTCATTAACAAATATGCAATAAGCACTGCTATAAAAGGAATATAGAACTTGTATGATTTGGGAGACAGGCCTGTCCTGTCCCTATTCTCAAGTTCAAGCTTCTTACAAAGAAATAAATAAACAAGATGGAAAGCCCCAAACCTTAGAGGTGGCAGGGACTTTCAAGTATTTAATTCCACCTTGTGAATTTACAGGTGGCCACTGTGGTAAGGAGAGCAAACTCACACAATCAGGGGTAAACCTGTTTGGAACTCTGGAAGGAGGGGGCCTGAGAGGAATCAGGCAGCATATCTTGGCATGGGCATGGTACTCCCTTAACTCAGGCAAACTGTAAACAGGGAAATTCCCTTACTCCTTTCTGTCCTTGTGATTCCTAACCCAAGAACACCTGATAACTTCCATAAGACCCTGAGATTATTATTATCTTTGGATCATCCTTTAGATTGAGATGGATATAGAGATGCACTTCCAGGTGACACTTTCCTACCATCAGGCTGTATATCAGGCATCCATCTATTCCCTAAACTATGAGGGTCTTCAGGCAGACCCTGGATGGATGACCAAACACCCCACAGAATGCCTGAGCGTTTACCACTCTAGAAATGCCCTACACCATGACACAATATCATGTCCTCACTGTTGTAAAGAGTACAAAAACCCCAGAATGAAGCATTCTGGGAGCAACCCCCCAGGATTCACTTATGCTGTCTTGCTGGCCAAAATTCTACATTACTAATAAATCTCTCTTTTTAATTTTAAACTAAGTCTTGGAGTCTTGCCTTCTTGCAAAAGGAATCCTTCCTGAATCCAGGGGTTCACCATTACACCTCAAAACAATGTGACCTCAAGATACTTCCTAGTTGGGTGATCTTGGGCAAGTCACTTAACTCCCATTGCCTAGTCCTTACTATTCTTCTGCCTTGGAATCAATACACAGTATTGCTTCTAAGATGAAAGGTAAAGGTTTAAAAAAATAAAAGCATCTGAAGCCTGATTGGAATTCAGGATGATGAGTCTTCCTTGGGCTCAGCATTCTATCAACTGTATCACTTAGCTGCCACCCCTACCATATGATATTTGTTTTGTGTGCTTATTTATATTTATATACATTAGGATGTGAACTCTTTGAGGGCAGCAAATCTTTCGACTTTTCTCTGTATACCAACACTTACTAGAGTGGGCTGGCCTGTACTATTGCCTATATGTTTATACATATGTGTGTATCTATACATAAGTATGTTTATATATTTTATAGTGGAGAGAGCTCCCGATTTGGAGTCGGAAAGACCTAGGTTTGGATCCTACCTCAGAAATTTACTATTTCTATATATAATTAGCTATATGACCCTGGACAAGTCCCTTACCCAATCTCAACTTCAGTTTCCTCACCTGAAAATTGGGCTAACGATAACACTCACCACACAAGGGTATTTCAATGATCAAATTTGATAATACATATTATGTACACATATAATATGTTATGTATGCAAAATATACAATATACATATGTATACTGTCAACTTTATTTTTGGAACCCCAAGTTTGCCCCTGTCCCTTGGGAACTTACCTTAAGGGAAGTCCCAGACTGACCTAGTCTCAGACTGAATGATAACCTTTGAATTATTTAATGATCCTAGTTTAGGTGGGACTAGTAGATATGATCAGATTTTAGTAGTCTTTTTGTTTTAGAAGAGGTTTCTCCCATCGTATCAGAGTCCTCTTCATTGGTAGGCCAGGCCTGGGTGAGAATCTTCCTTTTGTATCCATGATAAAGCATCAGCCTCTCCCTGATAATCCAGCCTGGGACTCCTCTTTTCCTGGTAGCCACAGTAAAACTAAACAATCATACTTCCCCATCCTTAGTTCCCCAAAAGGTATGTAAGACCCCTATGTCCTATTATTTTTTGGAAAATCTCTTTGGTGCTGCATTTCCCAGAGACACTGTCCCCAGGGCCCCAGAGCCTTGGCTCTGTGTGCTATTTAGCGCTTGGCTCTGGGTGGCAGCTGAATATTAAAGACTTGTCTCTTTTCCTGATTAAAGATTTGGTTTTATGACTACTTTAGTGGTCCTGTGTTTTTCCAAGTTGACAATGCAAAACTAGCTAGTATTATTGTAGATGGAATTCTATGTTTGTCTGTTCGCTTGTTTTTGTTAATTTGGAGGCTTTTATTTAATTAATTGAGAATATTTTTACCTGGTTACAAGATTCCTATTCTTTTCCTCCCCTCTCCCCACCCCCTCCCGTAGGCCACGCACAGTTCCACTGTCTCCCACGCTTATTAATAAATGCTCTTTGACTGATCAGTTAGTTGGTCAAACCTGGATCTTCTGATTTCAAAACTAGCCCTTTCCCCGCTCACTCACTGTTCCTTGAAGCCTGCTAAGGGATTGAGGGCTGGCTGGAAACGAGCTTCATTTACTTCCCAAACGTGACTCCGGCCTGGGCTGGGGGAGGGGTGAGCTGACACAATCCAGGCAAGCAGTCAGAAGTCTGGCTCTCAGACCCACCCTCGCCGCCTCTCCCCCTTTCTCAATGTGGGGCCCCTGGGAAACTGGTTGACTTGATATGAGTTCAGACTTGCACGTCTGGTACTTTTTCCTCTCTCCCCAGCTCTCAGGGGAACCACTGCTCAGTTTACTTCACTTCCAGAGAGGAAGACTCCCCAAACGCACACGGGCACGCGCCAACTCCTCTTCCCCCATCTCTCTTCCCTCCACCTCTCCCCGAGGTATCGATCTCGACCTGGCACTGTCCCACCCAATCAGAGCCAGGATGGGCTACATCACCATTTGTCTCTTTTATTCTCTCCCCGCATCGATCCTGGCGCTGGACGGAGTTCAGTCCAGGATTGACACAGACACATGTGTGCGCTCCGATTGAGGAGGGCTGACGCTGACTCAGAGTCAGCCTGTAGTGCCGGAAATCGTGGAGCGACGTGCGGAGCGTGCAGACCCAGGGTGTCCGGGTTCTGTCCAAATCTTCACCTTTGGCCTCCTTTCTTCTGCATTCCTTATGGATCCGTCTGGGGAGCGGTGGAACGCGGAGTTCTAGGGCTGGTTTTCCTCTGCCTTACACTCATAGCATCCTCCTTGCTGTTGCTGGAACTAGACGCTCCATCTCCAGCCTCCGGGCATTTTCTCTGGCTGTCCTTCTATGCAGTCCTCAGCGTCTCTGCCTCCTGGGCTCCCAGACCTGCTTCAAGTCTAGGCTGTGGAACTGGGGAGAGCAGTTGGGGCACCCCCACCCCGCCCAACCTTTAGAGGGGTATCTGGGTTCAGCCAAAGCTTTTCCGTTCTAGTTGAAATTGTTCTGGGTTGGGGGTACCTTGGGAGAAGGACTAGGAAGGCCGGGGTAGCTGTGCACTGACTAGACCCCTGGGCCCTTTAGTGCTCCAGACCCCTGGAAATAGGAGGCTCAGAATTAACCTGACCTCCTTGGGACCAGACGGGATACCTCTGGGTGGGTCTAGTTGCCTGTTTGAGAGTCTGTGTCCGACTGGGCATTTGTCCAAGTGTGTTATACAGTTGGCTTGTCTGGGTAAGCCCACCTGATGAAGGTGTCTTCAGTCTTAGCCGTAGGAAGAAGTAGGTGAAAGGTCCAGCTTACTAAACGCAATGTTCACCCAGCCCAGCCCCACCCTGCTAGAGAATTGAATTTACCTCAGAGGAAGGGAGGGGAGGGACTTGAGTGCCTGAAGTTTCCAAACTCTTAATTTCCCACTCTGCCACTGGGGATAGGGATCTTGCCTCATGGAGGAAATTTGCTAGAGGAATGGTACAATGGAGAGATGGTTAAACTCAGATGACTTCTGATCCCGGCAGGCTGTGTGACCTTGGGCCAGTCACTTAACCTTAGTGCTCTAGGTTACTCTCTAAGACCAGAAGATTCAAATAAGATCCCAGCTTGCATTAATTGAGGGAGTTTATTCACCTGGGACTTCTGTGGTCTGAAATCACAGGTTCAGTCCCCACCCTTATGGTATGACTTATGAAACTATAAAAACAATGTAAAAACAAAAACAGAGAATCTACCACAATGGCTCTTCTAAAATACATTCCCTTAGTACTGACTTGTTGCTGTTCAGCCATTTCAGTCATGTTTGTTTGTGACCCCATTTGCGGTTTTCTTAACAGAAATACTAGAGTGATTTGACATTTCCGTTTTCCAGTTCCTATCACAAATAATGAAACTGAGGCCTACAGGTTAAGTGACTCGCCCAGAGTCACATAGCTATTAAATGTCTGAGGCCAGATTTGAACTCAGGAAGATGAGTCTTCCTGACTTCAGGCCCAGTACTCTATCCATTGTGCTGCCCATGTACTGACTTAGCCTTGCTCAAAATAAATGACAAACTCTTTCCAGCAGGAATCATTGTAGAGATAGAAGAAAAGAAATTGCTATCTATTTCAGAAACTTTTCTGAAATTTGTAGTAGCTCTATTTATGGTATGGGAAAGATGGACACTAAGCATATGCCCATCAATTGGGGGCTTGCTGAGCAGAAGATGATATATGAATGGAATGGAGTGTTATAGTGCTATAAAAATTGATGAAGGGGATGGTTCCAGAAAAACTTGGGAAGATTGATGTGAACTGATGCAGAGTGAATTGAGTGGGACAGAAGAATCATTTATAAAATCATTACAACATTGTAAAGACAATCGACATTCAAAGGTGTAAGAACTCTGATCACTGCAATGACCCACCATATTTTCTTTGTTTGTTTTAAAACCTTTACTTATAGTAAATATTGATCCTAAGGCAAGTTGGTAAGAACTAGGCAATTAGGATTCAATGACTTGACCAAGGTCACACAGCTATGAAGTGTTTAAAGCCACATTTGAACATTTGAATTTGGTGGATTTCTGGCTGAAGATGTCACTGGGACTTCCACATAGAGATTGGGACTTGAGGGAGCCCTTGCTGGGGACTGAGACAGACTTCACAGGTTCAGCACTTACGCTGGTAGATTAGACAAGACTCTGTCTCCTTCCTACGTTTCCCTCTTTCAATATCTCTACCTTGTTGTAAATAAAAGCTACTAACAGTTTTTCTGACTTAAGGGTTAATATTTTTTAAATGGCAACCAAAATCTTACTTTTATCACTCTCATACTGAGTCAAACCCAATTTTAATTCTTACAACCTCAAGATGTCAAAAGGGAAAAAGATCAATGTGTACAAAAATATTTATAGCCACTCTTTTGGTAGTGGCAAAGAACTTGAAACTAATGGGGTACCCATCAACTGAGGAATGGCTGATCAGATCTTGATCTGTGAATGTAATGGAATATTATTGTGCTATAAAAATGATGAAATGGCAACTAGGTAGGACAGTGAATAGAGCACCAGTCATGGAGTCAGCAGGACCTTTCAAATCTAGCCTCATATACTCTCTGTATGACCTTGGGCAAGTCACTTTATCCTTATTGTCTATCCCTTATTGCTCTTCTGTCTTAGAACCCATTCTAAGACAATGGAAGTTGAATTAAAAAAACAAACAAACAGGAAATGACTAAAGAGGATGATTTTAGAGAAACCTGAGAAAACTTGGATGAACTGGCAGAGTGAAATAAACAGAGACAGGACAATTTATACTAAAATGACCTTATAAAGACAAACAATTTTGACAGGCTTAATAACTTTGCTCAACACAATGATTAACCATGATTTCAGAAGACTGACGAAGAATGCTACCTACCTCCTGACAGAAAGGTGATGAACTTTACACACAGAATGAGACACACATGTTGGGGCATAGCCAGTGTGGGAATTTGTTTTGCTTAACTATGCATACTTGTTAAAATGGTGTTCTCCTTCCTTCCTTCCTTCCTTCCCTCCCTCCCTCCATCCCTTCATTCCCTCCTTCCCTCTTTTCTTTCTCTTTTTCTTTCTCTCTCTCTTTCTTTCATCTGTATTGGGGTGATGGGAGAGATATAGAAGAGAAAGAAAAATATGTTTGTTAATTGAAAGCAATATTTAATAATAATAAAAAAAAAGCAAGACAAAACACATAGAGGAGTGATGACCAAAGAGAGACGTTTTGGAAAGTCACAGAGATGGTGAGTGAGTATTAGGATAGTTGACTCACTCACCCTTTCCAGTAACAATGGTTTTGGTCTGGTTTTCTGGTAATCTGGTTTTGGTCTGTTCCTAGGTGGCAAGTGTTCAAATACAGTTTTCTTGCTTCTAGAATCCTCTTGTTACTTGTTACTATATCATTTCTTTTCTTCTCTCACTTCTCTTTCTCTCTGCCTTCAAGTTTGGGGATCTTCCTTTTTCTCATGACTCTAGACATGACTATAATAGGTCAGGAGATGTACTACTACAAGATAGTAGCTCAGGGGAAATGTACAGACCATGGAAGTGGGTAACAGTGGATTTACCTAGCTTCAGCAGACATTTATTAAGCTCTTACTATGTGCCACAGACATTGCTTAGTGCTGGGAATATGAATATAGGCAGAAAGAAAAAACAATGCCTCCCTTCGAGGAATTTAACATTCTAATATGAGAAAAATAATATATAAAAGGAAGCTAAAAGAGGGAGATAGGCATGATAAAGGGGAGGCGCTGAAGTTTGGAAAGCAAAGGAAACATGGCTGGCTTGAGTTCTCCTTAAAATGGAGGTTCTGGAAAGAACCAAACAATGGGAGGGAGAAAGAGAGATTACTTCCAGTCTGTAAATCCAAGGGGGCCAAGTGAGATTGCAAAGTGAAGAGATTTCTGAGGGTATTGTAGGGTGAATTGTGTATCTGGAAGATACCTAGTGGTAATGAGGATTTTAATAGGTTAATGAATGTTTGTTTAGGACCAGTGTCAGAAGGATCTCAGGTTTGGGAAGGTCAACAGGAAAAAGCGTACAGGATACCAAATACTATTAACCAGGGTTTATTTAAGGGAAGGGAAAGAAGGGAATGGAATTGGGATGATCTGTCTAAAGAATATAAATAATTATTTTTATATTCCCCACCAAATCTAGCTGTCATCTTCTCAAAGTTGGCATCTGCACTCTCAATTACCTCTCTACCTAAAAGTCCCAGTTCCTACAATAAATACATTTCACTGACCAAATTCTTCCCCCCTTAGATGGTGAATAGAGGTGGTAAGGTTGGAAGGTAAACAGGAACAGGACTCAAGGGAAAAGGTTCTCCATGACAGATGGCTTTAGGTATCTCAAGCAACTCTGTTGGAATATCTATCAGTCAGCAGCAACAGGATACACACAGGAACAAGTAGTTGGATTAGAAGGACAGCCATAGGCGAGGGGAAATAGTCAAACTCACAAGGTACACCCAAGGAGATAAGACAAACTCAACCTCCACCTTCAACTGTCTCCTAGAAGAAGCTCTGTCATTTCCCTAGAATTCTGGAATCTTCCTATTTCACCCTTTTCAGCAGCTCCTGGCTCTTATTTCTTTATAACAAGGGAAAGTCTGGGAGAATCAGGAGTGAAGTCAAGAGAAGAAAAAAGACATGGCATCAGATCAAGAGTTTAGTTCAGGAGCATCAAGGAACCATTGAAGAACCTGGGTTCAAATGTGGCTTCAGATACTTCTTAGCTGTGTGACCCTGAGCAAGTCACTTAACCCCATGAAGATGAAATTATCTCGCCCCTATTTATTCTTTAGACTTTAGCCACCAGGAATGTATACACCCTATCCCACTTAAGAAGTTAAGTGTGTGTGTGTGTGTGTGTGTGTGTGTGTGTGTGTGTGTGTGTGTGCGCGCGCGCGCGCGTGTGATTTATGACCCAGGTGTGCTAGTGAGTGACAAATCAAAAACAACTGACTGCCTCCTGGGCAGTCCAAAGCAAGGTTAAAGCTGCCATTTGTCCAAGTTTAACTGGAAGGTGGACACAGAAAGTGATACAAAGAACTATCTTTTAAATATGATGGTAACTTCCTGTGAGGGAGATTCTGCCCTTTGAGGAGCTTGGGTTTGACACCTCAGACTGCTTCCTTTTGGATTGTCCCGATGGTGAGCGAAAGGCTGACTCCCTTTCCTTGGCTTTTCTGGAAGCACCAACCTCCAAAGAGGCCTATGGTCTTAGAGGAGGCCTGGTGGCTAGAAACCTTGTTTAATTAACCTCTGTGCTCCACATTTGCTGGGCCTCTGAAGCCCTGCCTGGTTCAGACCTCTGGACCAGGCCAGAATAATTATCTCTCTCTCATTTATCTTGCTTCTCTCTTTCCTATTTGTAAATAAACTACCATAAAAGTCATTCTGACTTGAGTCTTTAATTTGGAATTGTGTAATCAATTCCTGGTGACCAAAACTCTTAAATATTCAGTCCAACCATAATTTTTACCCTTTACAACTCCATTTGCTTAGCTCTTGCCAATCTTCTGTCTCAGAAATGACACTAAAAAGGGGGCAGCTGGGTGGCCCAGTGGATTGAGAGCCAGGCCTAGAGATGGGAGGTTCTAGGTTCAAAACTGGCCTCAGATGCTTCCCAGCTGTGTGACCCTGGGCAAGTCACTTAACCCCCATTGCCTACCCTTACCACTCTTCTGCATTGGAGCCAATACACAGTATTGGCTCCAAGACAGAAGGTAAGGGTTAAAAAAAAAAAGAAGAAATAAAAAAGAAATGACACTAAAAAAAGGTGCTTTTTTTCTAAAAACAAAAAAAAATGTTGAGGGCAGAGTCCATAGAAGCCAGATGCAGGAATTGTTGGTGACCACGAAAGAAGAAAGGGCTGGAGGATGGTGCTGAAGGAGTTTCTCTTTACCAGCACTTCCCACTTTGATCTCTGATCCTGAGATGCTTGGTAGTTTTTAGTTTTAGAAGTTTGTACCCCTGGTGAAAATGAGAAGAAAGTAAGGAAGGAGTGACTGGGACAGAGGGTAGGAATATTAGAAATTCAAAATTAAACAGAAGGAGCTATGCTCAAATGCTAGGTTGATAACAAAATTAGGGCTTATTATTATTATTATTATTATTATTACTTTTAAACCCTTTAACTTCTGTGTATTGGCTCCTTGGTGGAAGAGTGGTAAGGGTGGGCAAGGGGGGGGTCAAGTGATTTGCCCAGGGTCACACAGCTGGGAATGGGCTTATTATTTTTTGAGGTCAATTAAATTTTTTTTTTAACTTTCTAGTTCACTTTAAGAAAATGCATTTCATGCATGTGTTAAGTGAGTTCTTTGAGACTATATTGAGAAAAGAACCAAGACTAGAACCCCAAGTAGCTGAGGGCATATGAGCCAAGAATGTTATGCTATTTTTATTTATTTTTTAAATGCTTACCTTCTGTGTCTAAAGCATAAGAGCAGTAAGAAACCAGGCAAATGGGGTTAAGTGACTTACCCAGTGTCACACAACTAGGAAGCATCTGAGTCCAGATTTGAATCCAGGACCTCCTATTCACTGAGCCACCTAGTTGCCTCATAACTTACTTAAAAAAATTAATCAATCCTCCTAGGCTTTAAATATAGAACTCAAAGGCATTGGGGAAAAGCCAGAGACGTGTACACTCCCAAGAAGCATCTAGCTGCTCCCTAAAGGCTAGTACTACAAAGTGTGATTTGTGCATTCTCAGTGGAGTAAGCTGACACACCTTGAGCTTTGATCACCATCTGGCGCCTGGCACATATATAGCACCCTGAATCACCCTGCTCCAAACCATACTCCCTGATAAGGTAATTCTGTGTTTCAAAGGCCTCTGGGATGAGAGAAGGTTGTTAATGTAATAGTTAGGCCCTGGCAATCTCCTGAAATTCTTACTAGCCCATTGATACCACATTAATGATGATCAATAAAGGGCTTGAAAAGGGGGCATGCCCTGAGAAAAGAAGCAAAAAAAGACTAGAGAGGAATGCAAGGATGTAGAGAGAAGCAAGTTTATATGCAGAAACATTATTGACTACATTTTTGGGGAGGGTGGCCTGAACACTCATAGACAGCCACCGATTGTTTAAATCAATTATGCTGGGAGACGGATGAACTTGGAGCGAGGCAGAGGAAAAATAGCAATGGAACAACTGAGGAGCTTCTGGACCAAGTGGAGGGATTTCTGTATCACACCAAATTCTTGGGTCTTCTCACATCCTGCCAGAAAAGCTCCTGAGTGGGTGTTGGAGGCTTTACTCTAAGGATCTTAACATTTGGTGAGTACTATTAATTATGAACTCAAAAAAGAATTCAAAAGCAACCACAACACTCTCAGAGCTAGGGATCCAAAGCCGAAAGAAAAACAGTCCCTGCCCTCAAGGAGCTTACAGTGCAATTGGGTAAAAACATGTACCTATAAAGATTTAATAGGACAGGGAAGATGGACGCCTGCTAGTTAGACATCTAGAATTCTACATCTTCCTTACTCTGGATGGATACATGATACGGTCTCTAATCTTTTCCTCCCTCCTCCCTAGTTGGGAGGGGACCTCCCATCATTCCCAGTTTCAAGTACAGGGAGCCTGAGTTTGAAAAACTAGTACTCCCGGGCTAAATGTTTGTGGGAAGGAAAAGTTAAGATGAGAAGCAGGAAAGGAGAGTTTGGGAATTGGGGATGTAGGGAAGGTGTGGAGAACAGGTTCTGTGAGGAGCAGCGGAGGCTAGGGCTTCAGATCCCAAGATCATTTAATTTGATCATTTGCTGCACTAGCTATGGGCAGCTAGAAGATCTGGGACTTTGTGTTTCCCTTCTTGCTTTGCTATCTCTCTCTTCTAGAAGGAAGGAGCCTGCAGTTTTCGCCTGGGATAGGAAGTCTATCATTATTTCCTTAATTTTTTTGTTTACCATCCTTTGTTTAAACATTTGTCACTTAAGCCTTGCAATAGTGATAAAAAGCAGTTAGCCACCTCCCTCTTTGCTAATCTGTATACCAAGAGCTTAATGCAGTGGAGAGGAGGTAACTAGGGAGAACTTGGGAGGAAAGTGAAAGATTTCAAACTGCAGCATTTCACCAGAGTTCAGATTCAGCTTTATGGAAGAATGTTGTTGATTGCAACTTCCCAGGGCTAAGAGGATACTTTCACTGATTCTCCTGGACCATTGTTTTAGCGGTGCTTGAGGCTGCTGGGACCAAAAGGCACAGCATCCACCTTCTTCCTAGGCTTGATTTAAGAGGAAAATCTTGCCCAGAGGAGAAGTGATAAGGTCATGACTTCCTCTTTCAGCCTAGGAAGAAGTCATGCCCAAAGGGAAATCATGCACAGCCTTCAAAAAAGATGAATAAAAATGCCTGACAGGGGACCGAAAGGTGTCTCAGGAGATTGAAAGTCAGACCCTTAGATGGGTGGTCCTGGATTCAAATCTTAACTCAGACACTTCTTAGCTCTGTGACCCTGAACAAGTCACTTACCCCTCCCCCCCATTACCTAGCCCTTACCACTCTTCTGCCTTCCAACCAATACACAATATTAATTATAAGACAGAAGGTAAGGATTAAAAAAAAAGTAACTGACAGTTCTTCTAGTCTTCTCACCAATCAATAAGTCAAGTAACACCACCATAGTTTGATACATATATAGGAGATACTTTTACATTAATTAGCAATGTAACCTTAGAGTGTAAGGAACTTGGAGTTGAGGGAACCAGGAAATATTCCAGGTTGTCCATCTGTTATATGTCTCTCAGACTGGATAGATACATGATACAGTCTCTAGTTTTTCCCTCCCTTACCCCTGTTTTTTTAGATCTCCAGCGCCTTTTCTTATTGTATATTTCCTTCACTCCAAAATAATCTAAGATGAAGGTTATTGAACCTCAGGTCAAAGGATATCAGTGACACCATTATAATTCTTTTTAGGAGAGGGGGAGGTTGATTCCAGAATAAACAGCAAAGGTTGAGAAGGTGTTTTCTAGTGTTATTTAACCAGACTCCTATTTGAATACTATGATTCAACAATCCTAGTAGCTATTTTCCAAGCACTATCTTCTACCCCCATGCTTGGACAGACATCATCCCTTATTCCCAAAATGTGCTTCCTTCTTCTGTCCATTTTTCAGAATTCTTATCATCTTTCAAGACACAGTTTTGGGGTCACCTCCTCTGTGTAGCATATACTGATCTCTCTAGCTGAAAGTATTATCTCCCTCCTTAAATAGTACTTGAGTACTTTTCTAGACAAGGGGCAAAGAACAGAGGTGATGACTTTCTCTTGATCTTTAGTAAAATTGTGAATTAGTCAAAAATTATCTTTGACCCTCTCCATTTCCCCCAGTAGGCCCCTAAGTTGTCTATGTCCCTTTTGTAGCAGAGGTGAAAGTCCACAGAATGAACATGTGTTTGGTTGGGTTTAGGAAGTCTATTCCATAGAACATGGACCTGGGTTGCCCAAGCAACTTCTCAGGACATATATGATTCAGTGCTACAGGATTTGGCATAGCAAACCCTAGGTCATCCTTTGGTCCTTCTCTACTTTCTGAAAACTATATCATTTAAAAAGGGAGAGGTAGTTTCTGGCTCACTCTCTTCCTTAGGTTCTCCCAGTAGGTTGACACTTAAAACATCAGAGCAGGGGGCAGCTGGGTAGCTCAGTGGATTGAGAGCCAGGCCTAGAGATGGGAGGTTCTAGGTTCAAACCTGACCTCAGCCACTTCCCAGCTGTGTGACCCTGGGCAAGTCACTTGACCCCCATTGCCTATCCTTACCACTCTTCTGCCTTGGAGCCAATACACAGTATTGACTCCAAGACGGAAGGTAAGGGTTTAAAAAAAACAACATCAGAGCATAATGACATTTGAAGGTGTAAGGAATAAAATGTATATAGAAGGATAGATTTAAAAATATTTTGGTATTAAAAGATTTATTGGTAGCCATTAGAAAAATGAAGCCACGTGCCATGTTAAGAGTCAGTTTAAAAGATACACCCTGTTACTGCCTCTCCCCATCCTGGATCAGCTCCGAGCCACCAAAGATAGAGGTGCCAATCCTGGCACTTGATTTTTATCCTCCTGTCTACATCATTACACAAGACAGGAAGCCAGTCAGCTCATGGAAAATGTATTTTGAAAGACCCCTAAACTTCCACAGGAAGTTTAGAGACCTCAAAATTTCAATAACACAAAAGTCTGTTAAATTGGCATTTCATCTTGACTCTGCACTGTCCAAATAATTTCTTCCAAGTCATTGTCTTCTGACTTTATATCCTCCTGTTGTTGGTCATCTTCACCTCTAAGAAGATCATAGTTGATACATAGAGAGTGGTGCATCTGGCAACAACTCCCAGAGGACTCAGAATCTCCAGAATTCTCAAACTTGAGAGACTTCCTAAAGGCTGGACAGGTCCATTTCAAGATCACTGCTCAGTCAGTCATCTATTAATCAGACCAAGAAATGCCAACAAGTCACCTAGCTATAGGGCAGTGATTCCCAAAGTGGGTGCTACCGCCCCCTGGTGGGTGCTGCAGCTATCCAGGGGGATGGTGATGGCCACAGGTGCATTTATCTTTCCTATTAATTGCTATTAAAAATTTTAAAAATAATTTACAGGGGACTAAGTAATATTTTTTCTGGATAGGGGGTGGTAGGCCAAAAAAGTTTGGGAACCACTGCTATAGGGAATCTATTATGGAAGAGGTAATTGCTATTCAGGAGAGTGGAAAGAAGGAAGAAAGAAGGTGATAGAAAGGTATGGGGTATGGTGTTCTCTCTCTCTCCCCCTTTCTATTGTTATGGGGCAGAGGAAGACCAACAGACTACCTTAGGGTTTGCTACATAATACCATAGTGCCTAGCCATTTATTTTTCTTTTAATCAAATTTTATTTTTGTAATCATCAAGCTTTTTCTCCCTCCTGCCTCTTCTTCCCCAAAAGAAAATCAAAACTTCTGTAACAAATAATCATTGCCAAATAAACAAATTTCAATATTGTTCATGTCTAAAAATGTGTCTGCATCATCAGCTCTATCAGGAAGTTGGCAATAGTCTTCATGATTTGTCCTTTTGAATTCTGGTTGATCAGAGTCTTCCAAAACTGTTTATTTTTACAAGGTTGATGTTACATAGTTGTCCCAGTTCTGTTCATTTTACTCTGCATCAGTTCATACACATCTTCTCAAATTTCTCTGAAATGGTCTTTTCACTTCTTATGTTTTTGTACAGTTGTGTCCAACTCTTTGTGACCCCATTTGGGGTTTTCTTAGCAAAGATACTGGAGCAGTTGGCCATTTCCTTTTCTAGCTCATCTGACAGATGAGGAACCTGAGGCAAACAGTCACACAGCCAGTAAGTGTCTGAGACTGGATTTTAACTTAGGTCTTCCTGACTGCAGACCAAATACTCTATCCCCTGAGCCACCTACCTGCTCATTTCTTATAGTACAATAATACTTTATCACATCCATATACCATAATTTATATAGCCATTCCCTAACTGGTAGGCATCTTCTTTGTTTTCCATTCTTTATTGCCACAGAGAACTGCTATGAATATTTTTGTCCTTAAAGGATTCTTTCCTCTTTCTTTGGTCTCCTGGGGGTGTGAGTCTAGTAGAGGTATTCCTGACTCATGGGATATGCATGGGTTTGTAACTTTTGGGATAAAGTTTGAATTGCTTTCTAGGATGAATGGAACAATTCCTTTCTCCAGTAGCAGTGTATCAATCAATGTGCCTATATTCCTGCAGCCCCTCTGAAATTGGTTATTTTCCTTTCTTTTCCACTTTGCCTATCTGATCATTTCCTTCTTTTATGAGCCAGACATGAAGACCTCAAGCATGCTACATGGGGTTCAGCCTCCCCTCACCCCATAAATTAGTAAGAGCCAGCTGACAACTAATCCCTTCCCAAGGGATATTTGCATTTTAATAAGGGAACTTGAAAGCAGAGCCCCAACGACTTAATACCTTCCAGAGAAGCCACCTCTGAAGAGATGCAGCCTGGCAACTAACGGCTCCTGCCCGGGCAGTGCTGCGGCCACAATTACTGAAGACTCAGAAAAGAAAGCTTCTGACATCAAAGCCATTGGCATTGTCAAATGCTTTATTAGAAATGGAGGAGATTTTATCCATGGAAATGACATTAAAGAAGAGGCATTAGCATCTGCTTTGTTGCCGCACCCCCAGGAACAAGAGATCTTGCCGTCAGACTTGCAACTGAAACCATCATTGTGTAGTCGCTTCCTTTAGATCAGTCTTCTGGAGGGCAAGGGTGGCATTACTTTTCTGTTGCATCCCCCAAGTTTAGCATAGTGATTTGCACTTGGTAAGCTCTTAACAAATGTTTTATTTATTCACTCATTCCTTTTATCCCAACACTCCACTTTTAGAGGTTATTGACAGCCATTTAGCAGCCTAGAAACAATGGATTTTAGCACTTGTTTAGTAAGAATAAAGAATTAAGATAGGAAACTCCTGAAAGGTGGGGCTGGAGTAAGCTTAACTCTATCTCCTTCTTCTCTCTCCCACTTGCCTCTTGCCATCCACCATCCACCATCCACTAGGACTGAGGAGGGAAAGAGGTGAAAAAAAGATTTCCTAGTTAGGATTCTGTTTAGAAGACTAAAACATTTCAAAAACAACTAAATGTGTCCGAAATTACTGAATTTAAGGCGCTGAGAAACAATTTGGGAGATATTTGGGGCTAAGGCATCTTATCTTCTCTCAAATACCAGAGCGGGGATGGGGGCGCACAGCATACTCTTATAATTGGGATTGTTGGAGGTCAGGGAAATTAGTTGGAAGGTCTGTGGATATAAGGTGAGGGGGAACCTGTTAAAAATGTCTTAGGTATGGGGGTAAATCTTTTATGCATGTTTGGATGTAGAACTGTAAAATGTGCAAATGGAGCTAGTTCTGTTTGTTAAAAGCCAAGGGAGAGGAGAGGTTAAAACTAGTTTTCTCTCAAGTGTGTGGGAAGGAGGGTGGGCAGGGAGATGGGACAGAAGAGAAGAGAGAGACAGAGACAGAGACAGAGAGACACAGAGAGAAAGACAAAGAGACAGAGACAGAGAGACAGAGAAAGAGAGACAGAGAGGAGAGAGAGAATATGCATGGTTCTGGGTAGCAGGAGAGGGGTAGCCCTTATACTTAGAGGGAAAGCATAACTATAAAAAGGAGAACAGGACAGATAATGATAATAGCCAGCTTTTGTATTAAACTTTAAAGGTTTACAAAGCACTTTACAAAGCATAGTTTTTTAATCTTTATAATAACCCTGGGAGGTAGGTGCTATGATTATTATCCCCATTTTATAGATGAGGAAACTGAGGTGGTAGTCACACTGTTTGTAAGTGTCTGAGGTTACATTTGAATTCAGGTCTTTTTGACTAGGTTCAGCAGGACTCTTATTTCCTGTACCACCTAGCTGCCTTCAGTATGTGGGAAAACAATGTATGGTAATGAGATATCGCGACAAATTAATAAAAAAAACAAACAAACAAACAAAACGTACTGCAAAGAACCCTCAAGGCACTAGAAATAAAGGAGGGCTCTATCCCAGGAGGCTAGTTGATTGNCCCCCCCCGTACTAAAAGGTAGACTGAGGTTAACATGTAGAAATCTGATCACGTAAATGAGGGGGGTTGGTTAGGTAATTTATCTTCTTGTTTTTGGCTTGGGCTCTATTTGCTTCATTTAAAACTGATCTCTTGTTCATAATCTTTAATATAAAGATAAAAGATGGTTTCCTTCTTCCCTTTCTCCACATTCTTCCCCCCCCCCCCCCAACCCTTACCTAAGGGACAGGCTCATTAGTCTTGCTTGTTTTCATTTACTTGTCTGGTTAGACATCTAGTGGCCAAGAACTATAAAACCGGAAAGAATAAAATCTGGGGTTGGGGGCAGCCAGTCAAGACTCCAGGCTCAAGCTCGCCTAGCTAAACCCCTGTCTCTAGCTGCTGCCCCCCACTCTGATGTGAGAAATTTATTAAGGAAGAGCTACTTCCCACACCGGAGTGTGTGTGTGTGTGTGTGTGTGTGTGTGTGTGTGTGTGTGTGTGTGTGTGTAGAAGACTATTACAGAGCAGTTATCAGTCCACAAGGGAAGAGGGAGTTTCCTTATCAGAAATGTCCTACAACCATGAACTCTCAAGTCTAGTCTAAAAAAATAAAGGCATAGTGTCCAGCGGAAGGGAGATGATTACATCATAAAAGCTAGTGAAGAACATTAATTATTGCAATATCTCCTACAGGGTTCTTAATTTCTTTGTTTTCTTTTCTTTTTTAAAACTCTTACCTTCTGTCTTAGAGTCTATACCTATTGTCAGTTCCAAGACACAAGAGTGCTAAGGGCTAGACAATGGGGGTTAAGTGACTTCTGCAGGGTCACATACCTAGGAGTATTTAAGGCCAGATTTGAGCCCAGGAAGTTCTATCTCCAGGCCTGGCTTTCTATCCACTGAGCCATCTAGCTGTCCCTTAAAGGTTTCTTTTTAAAAATGATTTTATTTTCAATTAATGAACTTTTCCCCCTCTTTCCCAACACCATCCTGTTAGAATAACAATAACAACGAAAGCCCTCCTAGTAAATATATATAGTCAAATAAAATAACAACCTCCAAAGATATATGTCTCATTTTATACATATTAAAGATCATCTTTCTCTCAGAAGGCAAATAGCATCTTTAGTATCTGGAGGTTTTATTCTGCTAAAACCAGAGCATTTGATAAATTCTTTTAAAAAACAAATTATTAGGGGGCAGCTTCATAACTCAGGGGATTGAGAGCCAGGCCTAGAGGGGAGGTCCTGGTTTCAAATCTGGCTTCAGATACTTCCTACCTATGTGATTCTGGGCAAGTCACTTAACCCCAATTTCCTGGTCCTTACCACCCTTCTTCTGCCTTGGCACTGACACTTGGTATAGATTCCGAGATAGAAGGTAAGGGTTTAAAGAAAAACAAAAAAAGACAAATTATTATTGATACCTATTGTTTTTACACCACCTAAATTTTCCAAAGTATCCTGCCCATCCCAGAGAGCCATCCCTTATGATGAAGCATAAAAAAGAGGAAAAAGAAAAAAACATTTGATGAAATTAACCATGCCAAAAAAAGTGTCTGACCTATATGCAGTATTTCATACTCATAGTTGCCCACCTCTCCAAAGAAGCTGGGTTGAGTAAGGAATCCTATTTCTTCTTTGAGACTCAAGTTTAGTCATTATAATTTAATAATAACAGCATTCATTTTTTCTAAATTAAGTTAAATTTTTTAAATGATCAAAATATATTTTCTTTCCTTTTTACCCTACCCATTGAAAAAGACAAGAAAAACTTAGTAACAAATATGTATAGTTAAGTAAAACAAAAGCCTTCATTGGTCTCATTCAGAAATATATGTCCTGTTTTGTACGTTGAGTTCATCATCTCTCTAGTAATACCTATTCCGTTAAATAGTACACTTTACTTTAAGCCCTTTAGAATTGTGGTTGTCCTTCAGGGTTATGGGTGCATGTGTAGTGGTAACATGATGGAATAAGGTTGCATGACCAAGTTGATGGGGTATGCACATGCACCAGACACCCATAATCCAATGGTGTTCTGATAAAAATTGTTCTGATTCTACTCACTTTACTCTGCATCAAATCATACAAGTCTTCCAAGGTTTTTCTTAGAGAGCAAAATAGTATTTGATTGCATTCATATGCCATGATCTGTTCAGCCCCATCTCAGTTGAAGAGCATCACTTCAGTTTCCAGTTCTTTGCCACTATAAAAAGAGATGCTACCAATATGTTTGTATATTGGGATTCTTTTCCTCTAGGGACTCCTTTGGAAATACATCTATGAGTGATACTTTAGGATCAAAGGATATGAATAATTTGTGGACATAGTTCCAAATTGCTTTCCAGATTATCTGTATTCATTCCCAGGTCTGCCAATAGGGCATCTATATGTCTTGTTTTTCCATAGCCCTCCCTAACATTTGGAATTTTCATTATTTGCTAATTTTCCCATTCAATTTACAGGAGGTAGAAAATCAAAGTTGCTTTAATTCATCCTTCAGTTAAAAAAAATAATTATAGGGAGCATCTAGGTGGCTCAGTGGATTGAGAGCCAGGTTCCTGGGTTCAAATCTGACCTCACACACTTCCTAGCTATGTGCCCCTGGGCAAGTCACTTAATTCCCATTGCATGACCCTTGCCACTCTTCTGCCTTGAAACCAAATGACAGTATTTATTCTTAGATGGAAGGTAAGGGCCCATTTATTTATTTATTTATCTATCTATCTATCTATTTATTTATTTATCTGAAATTTCCTGCTTGAACAATTTTATTTAATTAATTAATTTAGAATATTTTTCCAGGGTTACATGATTCATATTCTTTCTCTCCTCTCTTCCCCCGCCCCAGCCAATGAGTAATTTCACTGAGTTTTACATATGTCATTGATCAAGACCTATTTCCATATTATTAAAATTTGCAGTAGGCTGATTGCTTAGTCTACAACCCCAATCATGTCCCCATCAACCCATGGGATCAAGCAGTTGTTTTTCTTCTGTGTTTCTGCTTCCACAGTTCTTTCTCTGGATGTGGAAGTTTCTTTCTCATAAGTCCCTCAGAATTGTCCTGGATCATTGCATTGCTGCTAGTGGAGAAGTCCATTACATTCGATTGTGCCACAGTGTAACAGTCTCTGTGAATAAGGTTCTCCTGGTTCTGCTTGTTTCACTCTGCATCAATTCCTGGAGATCATTCCAGTTTACAAGGAATTCATCCAGTTCATTATTCCTTATAGTATTCCATCACCAACAGATACCGCAATTTGTTTAGCCATTCCCCAATTGAAGGGCATCCCCTCATTTTCCAATTTTTTGCCACTACAAAGAGTGTGACTATAAATATTTTTGTACAAGTCTTTCCCCTTATGATCTCTTTGGAGTATAAACTCAGCAATGCTATGGCTGGATCAAAAGGCAGGCAGTCTTTTAAAGCCCTTTGAGCATAGTTCCAAATTGCCTTCCAGAATGGTTGGATCAATTCACAACTTCACCAACAATGCATTAATATCCCAATTTTGCCACATCCCCTCCAACATTTATTACTTTCCTTTGTGGTCATTTTAGCCAATCTGCTAGGTGTGAGGTGGTACCTCAGAGTTGTTTTGATTTGCATTTCTCTAATTATAAGAGATTTAGAACACTTTTTCATCTGTTTATTGATAGTTTTGATATCTTTATCTGAAAATTGCCCATTCATGTCCCTTGCTCATTTATCAATTGGGGAATGGCTTGATATTTTGTACAATCGATTTAGCTCCTTATAAATCTGAGTAATTAGTCCTTTGTAAGAGATTTTTGTTATAAAGATTTTTTTCCAATTTGTTACTTCCCTTCTAATTTTGATTGCACAGTATTTTTGTACAAACCCTTTTTAATTTAGTGTAATCAAAATTATTTATTTTACATTTTGTAATATTTTCTAACTCTTGCTTTTTCTTAATATCTTTCCTTTCCCATAGATCTGACAGGTAAACTATTCTATGTTCACCTAATTTACTTACAGTTTCCTTCTTTATATTCAAGTCACTCACCCATTCTGAATTTATCTTGGTGTAAGATGTGAGATGTTGATCTAAACCTAATCTCTCCCATATTGTTTTCCAATTTTCCCAGCAATTTTTGTCAAATAGTGGATTTTTGTCCCCAAAGCTGGGCTCTTTGGGTTTATCATACACTGTCTTGCTGACATTTATTTACCTCAAGTCTGTTCCACTGATCTTCCCTTCTGTCTCTTAACCAGGATCAAATTGTTTTGATGACCACTGCTTTATAGTACAATTTTAGATCTGGTACTGCTAGTCCCCCATGGGAAGGTAAGGGTTTAAAAAAATAAGTCATACTTGTAGTCCTGATTTTAGGAATCATATTTCAAAAAAGTTCAGAAAAAGTGAACAATAATCCAACATACACTTATTACTTTTAAAGTTTATTTTATTTTAAAATAAGAAACATCTCCCCCCCCCCCATCTTCCCATTTCCCCAATGGAAAAAAATGAGCAAAAATGTACCAATAAACATTTATAATTTTTTAAATTTAATTTTATTTTAAAATTTACATCTTTTTTCTCCTTCCTCCTTCCCTATTGGAAAAAAATTAACAAATCTTACCAATAAACATTTATTAATTGCAGACAAACTGTGTGTGCAAGGCATTCTCAATATTAAGACCTGGGGCTACAAAGAAAAAAGGAAAAACAGGCTTTGCCATTGATGAGCTTATATCTATGAGGAAAATGGTGGGTATGATCTCATGTCCAGAGGCTTTAATAGAGAAGACAATTCAGCACGTAAGGAAGGCTCACAAAAACAAAATTCTGACAATATCATGGAAAAACGATCCCTTTGAGGGAGAAAAGGGAGATGCGTCAGCAACTTGGAGTCTTTGCAGCTGACTGTTTCTAGCTTCACAGCAGAATTGCCCTAGGGACTCTGGGACACAGACTTGGCAGGCTACCAACCTCCTCCCACTTGGTCCAGCTCTAGCCAGGTCTGTAGATGAGTGCTGCCTAGCTCCCTGGATGCCCTGGTGCTGGTGATTCTGATCTGACTCTTAGCTTCATTGGGGGCTCATGGTAGACTGGTGGTTACTGGTTGTTTATTGTTCTAGTGAAGCACCCTGAGGAATTCAACTCCTGCAAGTACGCTAGTTAGTCTAGCCCTATCCTTAGTACATCTCTCTCTCTCTGAGTTCAGCACTTGTACAAGGGAGATGGTTTGGTTTTTTTTCTTGTATGTTCTTAAGAGATTGGTAACAGCTTGTGGGGACTCTATTGGTCTATGTTTCTGAAAGAAGCAAGATGAAGTTAGGGTAAGATGGTCCAAGCTACCCAGGTTCCTAGGGGCAATAAGCCCTCATCTGCCTGTGTTGGGTCCAAGAGTATGGTTCTGGTATGCTCATATTAGGGTAAGCTAAGTAACTCAGTGGATACAGTTCTGGTGTGGGAGTTAGGAAGATCTGAATTGAAACCCAGCTTTAGAGAATAGCTGTGTGACCCTGGACAAGTCAATTAGCCTGTTTGCCTCAGTTTCCTCATCTGTAAAATGGGGATAATAATAGCTCCTACCTGCCAGGGTTATTGTAAGAATAAAATGAGATAACATTTGTAAAGGGCTTAACACAGTGCCTGGAACATAGTGTTTGCTGTATAAATGTTAAATATTATAATTATTATTTTTGTGAGACCTAATCCCTTTCCTACTATTCCTAGTGAGGGCTACCAAAAAATCCGATTCTAATCCTATTCAACATATATTTATTAAGTGCCTACTATATGCTAGGTACTGTGCTAAGTGCTGGGGATACAATTAATAAAAACATAAAACAGTTCTTGCCTGCAAGGAGATTACAATCTACTGGAGGAAGGAGACAGACACACAAATTAGAGGCTGGAAAGCAGGGAGGGAAGTTGCCAGGGGTACCCAGAACAAATGCATCTTGTTCCCTGGAGCTGAGACCTGCAGACCAAAAATGCAGAGTGGACAAAGAAGTAATATCTTTATAGGAGACATAAAAAATTAAATGTAGTTGCATAGAGACTTCCCTGAAAAAGTCTAACTTTGAAAGGTCACCCAAGAGATGAAAGGGGGAGCTCTTAAACCATGAGAGCATAAAGTGGCACCAAACTGTAAGAATGGCAGGAACACTAGTGCCCAGAATGAACTGAAGCTAGGGATGTGCTGGACTCGGTTCTTATTGGTTCTCTTCAGAAATTGGCAAATGGTACAAATTAACATTAGATTCTAGTGCTTTGCTGTTCATTGAAGCTTAAGAAAGTAATGTATGGAGAAAATGTTAATAATGCAGATTAAACTTCAAAATGTATTCAGTGTACTTTGGTTTTTCATTTTCAGAAAAAAATTAGAATAAAGAAGGGATAGGCCTACACATTGAGGAAGAGAGTATAATTTTAACAGACAATAAGATAAAATAAACTAATCAACATATTTTGTTTCTTCTTTATCTAGAAGAGTAATTTCCAAACTCAAAACCTTAGAGGAAGTTAAGAGAAAATTAGGTAAGTCAAAGCATGCCATCTTCCTCTTTATTTTCTTTATGAATGTTTTATTGTATTGTGATATGTGTCTTTTGTCACACTTTGAGCAATACAGAAATATATATATAGCACTGGTATAACCTATATCGAACTCACCTGGGGGGCGGGGAGAGGGAGGAGAGAGGGAGAAAATCTAAATCCTAAAATATCAGAAAACAATTGTTAAAGGTTGTTCCTACATGTAATTAAAAATTAGTTAATTTTTAAATTATTAATTAATTCCTATATTTTATTTTATTTCTCCCCCACCCCAATTACATGTAAAAACAGCTTCCAACATTTTCCTTTTTCTTTTTCTTCTTTTTTCTTTTTTAAAAAACCCTTACCTTCCGTCTTGGAGTCAATACTGTGTATTGGCTCCAAGGCAGAAGAGTGGTAAGGGTAGGCAATGGAGGTCAAGTGATTTGCCCAGGGTCACACAGCTGGGAAGTGTCTGAGGTCAGATTTGAACCCAGGACCTCCCATCTCTAGGCCTGGATCTCAATCCACAGAGCTAACCAGCTGCCCCAGCTTCCAAAATTTTTCAAAGAATATTGAGCTGTAAATTCTCTCCCTCCCTCTCTCCCACCCTCCCCTTCTAATTCTTTGCACCTACAAAAAGAGCTGCTTTAAATATTTTTTTTTTATTTAAAAAAATTTTTTTTAAAATTTTTTTAAACCCTTAACTTCTGTGTATTGACTTATAGGTGGAAGAGTGGTAAGGGTAGGCAATGGGGGTCAAGTGACTTGCCCAGGGTCACACAGCTGGGAAGTGTCTGAGGCCGGATTTGAACCTAGGACCTCCTGTCTCTAGGCCTGGCTCTCAATCCACTGAGCTACCCAGCTGCCCCCATAAATATTTTTGTACATATAGATCCTTCTCCTTTTTTTTTTTTTAAACCCTTACCTTCCATCTTGGAGTCAATACTGTGTATTGGCTCCAAGGCAGAAGAGTGGTAAGGGCTAGGCAATGGGGGTCAAGTGACTTGCCCAGGGTCACACAGCTGGGAAGTGTCTGAGGCCGGATTTGAACCTAGGACCTCTGATCTCTAGGCCTGGCTCTCAATCCACTGAGCTACCCAGCTGCCCCCTCCTTTTTTTTTTTTTTTTTTTTTTTTTTTAATCTCTTTGGGATACAAACCTAGTAATAGTATTTCTGGGTCAAAGGGTGTGTACTATTCTATAGCCCTTTTCATGAAGGTACAAATTGCTTTCCAGAATGATTGAATCATTTCACAACTTCCCCAACAGTACTTTTGTGTCTCAGTTTTCCCACATCTTCTCTACGTTTTGTCATTTTCCTTTTTTTGTCAAAATAGCCAATCTGATATTTGTGGGGTGGTACCTCAGAGTTATTTTAATTCACATTTCTCTAATGAGTAGTGGTTGAGCATTTTTTTGCATGACTATAGAAAGCTTTAATTACTTTGTCTGAGAACTACCTTTTCATGTCTTTTGACCATTTATCAATTGGGAAATGACTTGTATTCTTACATTTTTGACTCATTTCTCTATGTATTTGAGAAATGAGCTTTTATTAGACAGTCTTTTTTAAAAATTGCACCATTTTGCACTATGACTACTGTGTATTACTCTCCATCCTATTTCCTACTATTTAGTTTCTGACTACCACTTCCCTCAATTTGGTCTCTTTTCTATCAGCTCCCCTCCCCATTCTCTTATCCCCTTCCCCTCTTACTATTCTGAAGTGTAAGATATATTTTTATATCCAGTTGATTGTGTGTGTTCTTCCCTCACTGAGTCAATTCTGATTAGTAAGTTTCACATATAATCCCCTTCCCCACTTCCCTCATCTTCCCCTCCATTGTAAAAGCTCTTTCATGACTCTTTTATGAAAGATAATTTAGCTCATTCTATTTTCCCTTTCCCCTCCTCCCAGTGCATTCCTTTCTCATGCCCTCATTTTATTTCATTTTTTATTTCATCCCATCACATTCAACTCAGATCTTTGCTTTCTATCTATGTAGACACCTTCTAACTATGCTAATTAAAAACTTTTTTGGAGTTACAAGAATCATTTTCTCTGTAACAATTAAAAATGATAAAGGTTGATATTATGAGGAAAACTAATATTTTATCTAGGCCCATGTTGATAGAATAAAATCGGACCACGTGCCTGGCTAAGATCTATTCAAACTGCCTGTCAGTCCATACTTTCATTTTCCTTTGGCTGCTTCATATGAAAAAAAGCCCAAGCTCCACCCCTAATTTAAGTCACGATCTACGTTGGTTCCTGTTGTTTGACGTCATCATGTCAGAAACTGGAAACCCATTCAATCACGGAAAATGTAGTTTCAAAGTCCCCCACATGTCCACAGGAAGTTTGCCATATATCTACATATCTTGAGGCCCAAAATACTTCTAAATGGAACCCCAGAAATTTCAAATAACATATCTCCATGAAGGAATGTACATGGTTTAAACTTCTTGAATGTCTTTTGGTTTCTCTTTTCTGTTTACCTTTTTATGATTCTCTTGAGTCTTGTATTTGAGAATAAAATTTTCCATTCAGCTCTTGTCTCTTCATCAGGAATGTTTGAAAGTCCTCTATTTCATTGAATACCCATTTTTTTCTCCCCTGAAGTATTATGCTTAGTTTTGCTGGTAAGTGATTCTTGGTTGAAGTTCTAGCTCTTTTGCTCTCTGGAATATCATATTCCAGGTCCTCTAATCCTTTAATGTAGACGCCTCTAAATCTCATGTTATCCTGATTATAGCTCCACCACGATATTTGAATTGTTTCTTTTTGGCTGCTACAATAATTTTTCCTTGACATGAGAGTTCTGGAAATTGGCTATAATATTCCTGGAGTTATCCTTTTAGGATCTCTTTCAGGAGGTGATTCATGGATTCTTTCCATTTCTATTTTGCCCTCTTGTTCTAGAATATCAGGGCAGTTTTCCTTGATAATTTCTTAAAAGATAGTGTCTACACTCTTTTTTTGGAACATGGTTTTCAGGTAATCCAATAATTCTGAGATTATCTCTCCTGGATATATTTTTCAGGTCAGTTGTTTTTCCAATGAGATATTTCACATTTTCTTCTATTTTTCCATTCTTTTGACTTTGTTTCTTCATGTCTCCCTGAGTCATTAGCTTCCACTTGCCCAATTCCAATTTTTATAACATGATTTTCTTTAGTGAGCTTTTGTGCCTTCTTTTTCATTTGGGCAATTATACTTTGTAAAGAATTCTTTTTGTCAGTGAATTTGTGTACATCTTTTTCCATGTGACCAATTCTGACTTAAGAAGTTCTCTTTAGTGCATTTCTGAATATCTTTTTCTATTTGGCCAATTCTGCTTTTTAAAAAGTTCCTCTTTTCACTGGATTTTTGTGCCTCTTTTTCCAAGTGCCCTATTCTGTTTTTTAAGATATTAATTTCTTCAGTATTTTTTGTGCCTTCTCTAATAAGCTGTTGAATCTTTTTAAAATTTTGTTTTTTCACTCTCATTTCTTTCCTCTATTTTACTTCTACCTTTCTTATTTGGTTTTTAAAGACCTTTTCAAGCTCCTCTATTAACTCTTTTTTTGGATTTGAGAGCATTTCATATTTTGGAGGCTTTGGATGCAGCTGTATTGACTCTGTCGTCTTCTTCTGAGTTTGTGTTTTGGTCTTCCTTGTCACCAAAATAACTTTCTATGTTGAGTTCCCTTTTTTGTTGTTTGCTCATCTTCCAGTATTTTCATTTTATTTTAATTTTTAAAAATGGATAAAATTGGGGTTTATAACTGAAATGAAGGAAGCACCATTCCAAGCTTCAGGTTCTTTGTGCAGCTGCCTTCAGCATTGGCTCTAGAAATCTGTTTCCAGTTCTTCCAAGATGGTATGATTAATGCCAAGGAGAGGTGTATTTAATGCTGTTCAGGCCTGTGCACTCATCTTGGAGTAACTACAAACACTCTTTTCTGCCTTGGAACTGTGACTAAGGTCCCCTGCTTTCCTGTGGCCACAAGTATTGGTTTCTGAGAGTGCTTTTTCTCACCCTGAGAGCCTGCCCCAGGACTGCTTTCTGGACCCCTTTATGGGCAGTACAACAAGAGTCTTATGCCCAGAACCAAAAAAAGGACCCCTGTAATATCTTCCTGAGCAGTTGTCTGGCTTCCCTTACTGTCTGTGGCTGAGAGCTCCAGAAGCCTTTGCTGCTACTACAGCTGTGCCCAGGGCCCATTGCTGTTATGAGGTCTGCTCTTTATGCTCCACATCCACCCCAGGGTACTAGATCCCTTGTGCCAGCCTTCTAAGTTGGTTTGGGCTGAAATTTTACTTCACCTTGTCTTTTGTGGATTATACTACTACAGAATTCTTTCTGAGGCATTATATCATAATTTTTTGGAGGGCAATTTGGTAGACATCAGATGGATCTGTCTAACTTCTCTACCATCTTGGCTCTGCCTCCTAATTAATTATTTTTTTAAAAACAAGAGAAAAAGAGAGAGATTTAAAAGGGCAATTAGGTGGTTCAGTGGATAGAGAGCCAGGACTAGAGAGAGACCTGAGTACTATAATGCAAGGATGCAACAGAGACTTTTGCTCTGGCAAGAGTCAAACTTTAAACAGCCCTGGCAGTTAAGCTTTGGAATCTTCAGAAAAAGTCAGTTGGAACCTGAGGCTTGAAGAGAGCGGAAGGTCCAACTGAGGCTCTGCTTTCAGCTCTTGGTTTTGCTTTGGCTCGTGCTTTTTGTCTCTGGCTATTTGAACCTAGCTAATTTCTCTGGACCTTTCCATGATCTTCTCAATATTATACCCCTATTATCTTACCTGATTTTCCCTTTGGGCTCTGGGAGGAAGGGTGGTTTTAGTTTTGGTGATTAGACTTTGTGGGCTTTAGTTTTCTGTAGGCAAGTAGGACATCTTTGAATCAACCTATCCCTTATTTTATTGACCTAGTATATACTTTAAGGCAGCCAAATCTTCTGACTGGGAGGGCAGGCTCTCTCTCAGTCTAACCCTCTCCTGACCCTTCCCCCAGCTTCAGTTTCTCTCTAGTGGCTATTACAAAACTTTGAACCCCTCTCTCCTTTCTGATCAACCCTAAAATTAATAAACCCCTTTGTTACCTACTCAAACCCTCTGGTGAATCATTGTGTTGAAAATTTAAGCAAGGGTTGAAGAGGGAAGGAATTATTTTCTCTTTATTTCTTGAGGAAACTGCGGGCATCCATCTTGGCAGGAAGTCCTTACCAGAGACTTCCTCCTGCCATCAATTTGACTGGCAGGGAGGAGCCCTTCGACTCCTCCCACAAGGGACTTTGGAAACTAATAAGAGAAAGCCCTCAAGGTAGATTTAAACACTTCTGACTGGCCCAACTCCTTTATGTCCATAGGGATACCTTTCCTGCCTTGAAGGGTTCAGCCTATCTCCCCCAGTATCCTCTGTCTCTAGCCTCAGCCTTGTCATAGTGAAACTCTGGGAGCTGAGAGTCCCAACCTTGATTGACAGGTGAAAACCATTGGACCTCAGAATGTTCCCAGAGGCCATGAGGACAGAGGAGAAAGCGGTTGGCCAGGGGGGTATAAATACCCTGGCAGCCCCTGAAAGGGGGTCTTTCCCTTTCCTTTTTCTTTTTAAACCCTTACGTTCCATCTTGGAGTCAGTACTGTGTATTGGCTCCAGGGCAGAAGAGTGGTAAGGGTAGGCAATGGGGGTCAAGTGACTTGCCCAGGGTCACACAGCTGGGAAGTGGCTGAGGCCAGATTTGAACCTAGGACCTCCCGTCTCTAGGCTTGGCTCTCAATCCACTGAGCTACCCAGCTGCCCCCGTTCCCTTTCCTTTGAACTTGGGATCTGTAGACCCTGGTCTATGGGGATCTGAGGCTTGCTTGGCTCAACCTTGCAAGAACTCCTGTCTGAACCTCATTGACAATTGCTAACCTGTATCCAGACCGTGAATCCTCTTATTCTTCTGTCCCCTAAATATTTAGGTATCCAAACCATCCTCAGGTGTCTAGGTATCCCAGAGCCCGGGAGGGATCCGGGAAGTGGGCAGGAGAAGAAGAGGGTGGAAAGGGTGGTTCCTAAAGGCTGTAGAAAGGCATATAATCTGGCAAGAAGAAGAAGCTGAGAGACATCATACAACAGCTTACTTGCTCTGGTTTGGTTGTGTCCAGGAGCTAATAACAAGCCAGAATCACTCATCTGCTTACAGCTCTGAGGGATTAATATTAGCAAAGATTAGTTTAGGGTTTCCTATTCCTCTTCCCATTTCCCAAACATTCCTTCCTTGCCAAAATTATATAAACTCTTCAAGTACCTTCCTGGAATAGCTGTGTCATCACTTCTCTGGGAAGGGAGCAACCGCAGTCAGATAAATGTGTCCAAAGCTAATAGAGCCCAATATCTATTATTAATCAACCCCAGGTGGGACCTGAAAGGGATATCCTTCCACTGACCTGAAGGATCCTGCCTGGGCACTGTTATGAAGGAGGGAGGTGTTACAATATCTAGCTAGGTGGCAGGACTCAGGTGATCTTACCGCATATCTGAACTACCACTACTGTCACCCAATTAAGAGTGGTAGTATTCAGTTTACCCTCTCTTATATTTATAACAGCCTCTAGCCTGTTTTAAGCTGCCTCTCCTGAATACCCCACTTATTCCCTCACATCCAATATACCACCTTATTCTTTCCTTCCCTAAACTCAGCCATCCCTTTCATTCCTCCTCCTAATACCTACCTCACCTTTATCCTCTCCCTTTAACCAAAGATTAAAAGATTTACCCACTTTCTTTATAACACTACCTAGGCTCAGACACTTCTTAGTTGTGTGACCCTGGGCGTGTCACTTAATTCCAATTGCCCAGTTTTTACCTCTTTTCTGTCTTGGAACCAATGCTTAGTATCAATTTTAAACTGTAAGGTAAAGGTTTAAAAAAATAAAAAAGAATTATAGTTCAGGACAAATGAGATAAAAATAGGAAAGAAACTCACTTCAGGGTTTTAAATTTTCACTGGCATGGGTATTCCTTCCATCAAATGGATCCCAATGCCATTAAATCTTATGTTAGGGTTGGGCCTGCCTTGAACCAAGGCCTTGGTGGTTTTTGTTCAATAGTGGAACTAAATAAGACACACGTAAGTCATTGGACTGTCCTATTAGCCATACCACTAGTCAAATTAGCCATAACAGGATATTCAACAAACATGAACACTAAGGACACCTCAGCTGTCTCAGCTGAGTGAAGGAATTGTCCATTATGATAAAAAAGATCAGGAAGCCCGCCCGGAGTTCACTGTGGATGTTTTGTACTGAGGTGCCCAGGACATGACAGCAGCAATATGAGTCTTTAGTCCCTTAAGCCAACCAAATCTTTTAATTTTTTTCCCATACCTTCCATCTTAGAATCAATACTGTGTATTGGTTCCAAGATAGAACAATAATAAGGACTAGGCAATGGAGATTAAGTGACTTGCCCAGGGTCTACATACCTAGGAAGTATCTGAGGTCAGATTTGAACCTAGGACTTACTATCTCTAGGTCTAGCTCTCAATCCACTGAGCTACCCAGCTGCCCCTCCAAGATAATTTTTAAAAACTCTTTAGGTCCTTTCATACCTCCTGACTAAGATTAATATGCCCAAGGCACTACTTCTAAAGGAGCTAGTTTCTGCTGTAGAAGGAAGCTATTTTAACTTCCTCCCCAATGACACTTCTGACCTTTGCAAAAAAGTCACCACTTTTATGGTTAAAGAAGGCTAAAATACTCTTGACCTTTGTCCCATTTCTCCTAGTTCTTCCTCGGCTTAGTAGGAACCAAGCCTGCCAAGTAAACTCACTTCCCTTTTTGGATTGGTATATTTGGGGAATTCCACAGACAGAGTTTATATACGTTTCAAAAAAGCATTTGACAATGTTCTTGTAGACAAGATGGAAAAATTCAAGGTGAATAATAGTATAGTCAGATAGATTCAGAAATGAAACCAAAAGAATGTTCATTTATAGGTCAATGTCCAACTGGAGACAAATTTCTAGTTGCAGTTTGTCAGCTTCAGGACTTGGTACTTGAATGAAAACATAGAAGGCATAATACCAAACTTAAGAATAGCGAAAGGCTAGGAAAGTTAAATGTTGCATGACACAATCAGAATTCAGAATCATCTTGATGGGTTGGGACCAAGGGTGGAAACTCTCAGAATGAAACATATTAAGGCAAAATGTAAAATCCTACCTTTAGATTTACAAGATCAAGCATAGGACTAAGGAAACATGGTGCCACAGCAGGTCTTGTGAGAGGTGGGATGGAGAGAGCATCAGTGGACATAAATGTCAATAAGTCTCGACAGTTTCAATGTGGCTTTCAAAAAAGCTACTGATAGGAGGCAGCTGGGTAGCTCAGTGGATTGAGAGCCAGGTCTAGAGATGGGAGGTCCTAGATTCAAATCTAACCTCAGACACTTCCCAGCTGTGTGACCCTGGGCAAGTCACTTGACCTCCATTCCCTACCCTTACCACTCTTCTGCCTTGGAGCCAATACACAGTATTGGCTCCAAGATGGAAGGTAAGGGTTTTAAAAATAAACAAACAAATAAATGAATGAATAAAATTTTTAAAAAGCTACTGACACCTCAAGCTGTATTTAATGGAATGGTATCTGGAACAAGGGAGGTGATGGTCCCATTCTATGAGTGAGTTAGGAGCACTGTACATTATGAGGGACATTGAGAAGCTAAAGGGTGGCTGGAAGAGCAAATGGGATGGCAAGATGGAAGATGATGCTCTATGGTGACGGGTTGGAGAAATCTAGGATGTTTAACATGGAAAAGAGATCTGTTTACATGTCTGGGGTGGGATGGGATGGATAAGGCAAGTTATAATGCCAATGTTCAAATCATCAAATCATGGGTTTATGGATTTGGTGCTGGGGAAATCATGTGGGTCCTCAAATCCAGATTTCTCATTTTTCAATGAGGAGATTGAGGTGCATAGAGGTTAAGTGCCTATTGTTTGCAGGGCATTGTGCTAAGTTCTGGAAGAAGATGAAAAGTTGAGATAAGATATAGGTCCTTCCCTCAAGAAGCTTACAGGCTAGCAGATGGATAAAACACCAGCACAGATGTTCTAATTGCTATAATATATAAAACAAAATGTTATGTGATGATTGGGTAAGGGACAGGAATGAGGGTGTTCCTGGCTGGTGGAGGTGAGGGGATATACAAAAAAAAAATTGCCTGGAAAAAAATGGCATTTGAATTGGACCTCAGAGGTCGAGTAGGAATTAAATAGGCAAAAAGGATGAAGAATATCATTTAATTTTTTTTCTTTTATTGATTATTAAAAAATTTTCATGGTTACCTGATTCATGTTCTTTTCTTCCCCTCCTTCTACTGTTATGAGTAAGATTAGATTAGCTAGTTATTAGGTATTGATTATATATTGATTAGGAAGTACCTAGCAGGAAGGAGCTGGAGCTGGGAATTCCAGGTTGGAATGAAGGAGGAGGAAATCTATTGGTGTTCTGTGTGTGGACACCATTAGTGGTAGGCAAAAACTGTTGCCAGCCTGGGAGACCTCAGAGCAAAGGACACCCTGCATCCTGTTTTCCCCTGGGATCCTGTGTGGTGTGGCATCTAAAAAGAACAAGATCTACAAAGCCAAGAGAAGAGGTAAAATTGGAGTTCTGGCGGACAGTGCTCCGAGCAAAACCCTTTCTTCTTGGTTCCTGAGACAACTGTAGCTCCTGGCATCCAGACATCATCAGTGGATTGCAGTGAGAAATCCCAAAGCCACAAAAGCCCCAGCTGTACTCAAGCCTGGCAGGTTCCAGGTTTGAGGCAGAAACCCAGAGGTTCCAGTATAGCTCCTTGGGCCCTGTTAGTTAGATAGCTTAGATTAGTGTAGTTAAATAAGTCCTTCCCTGTCCCTTTGGGTTTTGTTATTAGGTGTTAAGATTTTAGAGTAGTCATTCCTATCCCTCCTTTTAGTTGTTTCTAATTAAAACCCAATTTCACCTTGTTACCTTGTCAGTTAATTCAAGGCCTCTGGCCAGAGTGACAGTTGGCTGTTATTTTTCAGTTGGGAGTGGTGTAGCTATACAAGACTTCAGTGTCCAGTTTTAGTCTCTCTTACATCCCAGAGAGTGTTCCCACAAACCCCATAGTTGATTTTTAATATCCCTGGTGATCCCATTACTTATATTTTCCTACACTACCCCCCCTCCCATAGCCAACAATTCCACTGGCTTTTATATATGTCATTGATCAAGACCTATTTCCATAAGAATATCATTTTATTTTATTTTATTTTATTTGTTTATTTAAAAAAAATAAAAACCCTTACCTTCTGTCTTGGAGTCAATATTGACTCCAAGGCAGAAGAGTGGTAAGGGTAGGCAATGGAGGTTAAGTGACTTGTCCAGGGTCATACAGCTAGGAAGTGTCTGAGGCCAGATTTGAATCTAGGACCTGGCTCTCAATCCACTGAGCCTATTCAGCTGCCCCCAAGAATATCATTTTAGATGAAGGGAATAGTGAGGGGGGAAAAACAGAGATAAATAAGGTCACAGTAAAAGGAACAACTTTAATCTGATTCAATCATCCTAAATGTAAATAACATTGATTAATTAAATACACCAGTAACTAGATATTGATGGATAAGCATAAAAGAAATAATCATTACAGAGCTCTATCCCCCATTTCAGACATCCCCTGACAGTTTCCTGTCCCAGTATAGTGGCCAAGAAAAACTGAAAAGGACATTATGAAATCATCTAATCCAAATCCCCTCATTTCATAGAACCTGCATAATATGATCCACCTGGTGCCATATCTGAACCATTACAGAGCTCTACCCCCCCCCCCCATTTCAGATGCTCCCTGACAGTTTCCTATCATAGTAGAGTGACCAAAAGCTTTTTAATTGTCTGCTGAGTCAGAACTAACTCTATATGCAAAAGGTTTGAGAGGCTGATCACTGTGAGAAATGGCTGATTTATTGATCTATCCTCTAGTTTATTTCTAAGCAGTATTGCTTGGTTTAGGGTGGTTCTTTGGGGGAAGTGATTATTTCTTTTATGCTTACCCATCAATATCTAGTTAATTCTGTATTTGATCAATCAGTATTAATTGCATTTAGGATGACTGAATCAGATTAAAGGCCCTCTTTCTTATATTAGTCTTATAAAATATATTTGCTTAACCATAAAATGCTGACAAACCAGTCTCCCCTGAATTCAGTCTCCCCTGAATCTTACCACCCAGGTTCGATACCATAGATATCCTAATACTATGGAAAGTACTCGGGTTATTTCTTTCCGGTGCCCCTCTGCTCTTGCCCTTCCTCTCTTGTTATTTATTCCCCCTAATGTGAGAGCCATCCTCCCTTAGTCAGGGGAGATCCTGTGACCATCCATGTTGCCATCTGCCCAATAACCTTCCTGGAAAGCCCTTTTGAAGAATCAGGGCATAGATTTGTTAATCAATGAGATTTTGTATTTTACTCTGCCTCTTCTGTTATTCTCTGGGTATGAAGCACTATAAAACCTGTACTATGGAGCAAGGGGGGAATCTCAGATTGGGAGGAAGATTCATTAAAAGGGGCCAGATCTCTTTAATAAATAGTTCTTGTCTCAGAGCTCTGCTTTGGTTAGTTTTGGTTTTTTGAGTTGCCACTTATTTTAAATATATATAAATATATATATATAAAACATAATATGTAACATAAGTATGATGTAATACATGTGAATTGTTATAACTATGTAATAAATTCTAATAAACATGCTTATCCAAGAGGAATAAATTCTCACATTTATGTCCAAAAATCTGTCTCATTCCCTTTCCCCCTGCTTCTACCTCCTACCTCCTCAAGAATGTAGGTAATAAGATATAAATTGTATACATACACACACACACACATATATTTCTCTGTTTGTCATGCTGTGAAACAAGACCCATATTGCTTACACTAGCGAACAGTTTATAAGGAAATAAAATGAAGAATGGTATATTTCCATCTCCTTTTAGACTTTCTTTTATGATGGTGGAGATCCTTTTTTCATCATGAGTCCCTTCAAGCTGTCCTGGATCCTTGCCTTGTTGATAATAATTAAGTCATTCACAGTTATTCATCATACATTATTGCTGTTACAGTGTGCAACATTCTCCTGGTTCTGCTCACTTCACTTTGCATCAATGTGTCTTTCCAGGTTTTTTTTTTTTTGTGACCATCCTGTTCA